>NW_004086711.1:0-35578 GCF_000220395.1 Ichthyophthirius multifiliis
ATATATATATATATATATATATATATATATATATATAGATATATATATTTACAAATATTTATTTAATTATAATTATATTATATTTAATTAATTTTAATATAAAAAAATTAAATGAACTATTAATATTAATTATAAAACAATACATTTGATAATAAAACAAAATAAATGGAATCTCCAAATAATCTTAAAAATTCATAAGAAAGTGATGGTATTAATTTGGAGGATGATGATTAAAACTAAAAAGCAAGATTTTAGGATTAAATAATAAAAAAAAAAAGCACAATTATATAAGAAAATGATATTATAATACTTCCTTTAGAAAGTAATGTAAAAATAGAAATAAATGAAGAAAATGATATAAATTAACAACAATAATAATAATAAGATTAAATTTAAAAAAATAATTTTATTAATAAATAATAATATAAAAAGTAATAAAATAATAAATAACGAATGTTTTCCTAAGTATAGACTTTAAATTTAAATAATATTTTGAATTAAAACTAATTAAAATTAAATAGGACTTAAAGTTATTATTTTGAAAGAGAAAATTAAAATCATGATAATAATTAATTAAAATCCGAAAACTAAAATTATATATTAAATGAAGATGAAGATGAAATTCCAGATAACTTCAATTCTGTAAATAAATAAGATAAAAATGAATTTATATCAATATAAAAAAACACAAAGAAAAAATCACATGAATAAAGTATAAAACTTATTTATATATATATATATATATAAAAATTTTTATAGCATTTATATATTAATATCCTTTTTAGGTTTATAATTTAATAAAAATAAAGAATTGCAAGATGTGGATTTTTAATAAAATAATATGAACGATAAAACCCCATCTTAAATAAATAGCAATATTTAAGTACTTAGTTTATCTAAAATTTAAACATAATAATTAAAATCTGAACTTAAAGAAAAAAAAGAGCGAAAATTCAGCAAATTCTGCTAATAGTTTTTCCATGATTAATTAAAACATAGGACTGGTTTTCCTACAATAACCTATAAAAAGCGAATAATGAATATCGAATAATCAGAAACACCCCATGATGACTAAAATTTCGATTTAAAAGGCTCCCTTAAAAACTCCCAATAGGAATACATATTGAACTAAGAGCTAAGAAACGAACTAAACAATATTGAAGAACACTAAAAATTCAGATAAATAATGGATTAGTTTTTAAAAGAATTTATGGATAATCCCTAATAAGCTATTTAATTTCTGATAGATAAAAATCTATGTGATAATACACCTGAAGATATAGCCTACATGTTGCTGACTACAGAAGGTATTAATAAGTAATAATTAGGTTAGTATTTCGGAAAAAATAATGAAAAAAATTAACTTATTTTAGAAGCTTTTTGCAGTCTACTTGATTTTAGAGAACTCAAATTTGACCAGGCTATAAGAATGTTCCTTTCTAGGTTTAAACTACCTGGCGAGTCATAATAAATTGATAGAATTGTATAGAAATTTACTAAAGTATATACTTTGGATAATCCAGGAGTTTTTACAGATTAGGATGTACCTTATATTTTATGTTATTCAGCTATAATGTTGAATGTAGATGCCCATTCAAATAAAATAGAAAAAAAATATAAAATGACTAAAGAAAAATTCACCCAAAATAATTTAGCTTGTACCAGAAATGCAATTTCTAAGGAATTTCTGGGAGAATTATATGATAATATTGTAAAGGAAAAATTTGAAACAAAAATAGACTATATAGAATAGATTAATAGAATTTCTATAGATGAGCTTAAGAATTAAGATATTTAATAGTTAGTCTGTTTTTTATAAGGAGGGGTCAATATGTTGAAATATGGGAGGAAAGGGAAACCTCATATGAGGAAGATTTTTTTAAGCCAAAATTTAGAAAAAATCATTTGGATGGAATGCGATTTTGTATATAATAATAATAATAATAAGAAAGGAAGAAGGGAAAGATTTATTTTAGTAAAAGACTTAAAAGATATTTGCCTAGGAGCCGGATCTACGGAAGTTATGAGACGAAATAACATACCGGAAGAGTTTGATTAGTTTTGCTTGTCTATTATTGCTAGTTAGAGGAGTTTAGATTTAAAGGCTAATGATGTTTAAACACTTTTTAAATGGGTTTTTTATATTTATCATGTTTTAAATGAAAAGAGAGAGGCAAAAATTAAAAAATGAATGAAAAAAAGGGAGAAAATTAGGAAAAAATAAGCGAAATTTGGAGAATTGATATTTTTTCTAAATGGGATTAACATTGGGATTATTAAATTTCTAAACCGAAAAATTTAGTGAAATTTTAATAAAAAAATAATAATATTAACTTGAAGTTTTATGAATTATTATTTACTTGCTTTCATAAAAAAAATAATAATAATAATGTATAAAATAATAAAAATAATAATAATTTTAAAATATAATAAAGAAAAGAATATGAAGAATTAGAAATTATAAATAATAATAATAAATCTTTACTTTTAATTTGTTTATGGAAATTAGGAATGCCAAAATGGGTCAGAAAGACTATTTGGCCTCTCGCAATTGGAAATTAATTAGAAATTACAGAAAATCTATATAAAATATTACTTAAGCAATAAAATAATTAATAAAATACATCTTCTTTAATTAGTAAATCAGTGTCAAAAATGAAAGAAGATTTAAAATAAATGTATATATAGAAATTTTAATAAATCATAAATAACGAATAATTAGTTTAGATGGAAAACATACTACAGGCATTTATTTTCTATAGACCAGATCTAGGATATATAAAAGAAGTGATGCCTAATTTAGTGTGTGTTTTATTATTACATTTAGATGAATATAATTCATTTAAATGCTTTATAAATCTTTTACATTCTTATCATTTTTTGAGTCTTTTTAGAGGAGATATGAGAGAAATTGAATGGAGAGTAAGGTTTTTTAATGAATATTTGTTCAAATAAAAACCTCTTGTACATTAACACTTAAAAGCACTTGATTTGTCCACAGAATTATTTTTAATTGATTGGCTAATGAATTTATTTTCTAATGTTTTAAATGTTAATATTGTAAGCAGAATTTTAGATAATTTATTATTGGAAGGAGAGATTTTCGCATTTAAGGCAGGCTTGGCATATATTGAATATTTTGATTTGGAATTAAAAATGGCAACATTTGATAATGCTATTGGAATGTTAAAAAATTTATAAGGAAATTTATTTTCAGAAGAACTTTTCTTTGACATTGTTGATAATATAAAAATTCCATTAAAAGATTTCGATGATAGAATTGAATAGTAAAAAGTTGCGAAAATTACTACTTATGTACATGAAGCTTTACTTAATTGAATATTATTTAATTATATATGATATAATTATATATAATTTAATAAAATATAATTTAATTAATTTAATTTAATATAAATAAAATATAATTTTATTTATAATAAAAAATATAAATTTATTTAAATTAATATACAAAATGTAAAATAATTTATATAATTTAATTTAAAATAATAAAATATAAAATAATTTTATATAATTATAAAAAAATTTTATTATTTTTTTTTTTTTGGAAAAATTTCATTATTTTTTTTTATATATTAATTTATGTTTTTCTATTTAAATAATTAATTTATATTATTATTATTTAAATTAATTTCTTTATAAATATTTTGATTAATAAGTATTTATAATTTTTTTTATTAAATATAATAATATTTTAATGGGAACATATTTTATTCAATAAATCTTTTCTATTCTTTTTTTATAAATGTTTAAATATTTATATTAATAATAATTTATATTTCATATAATAATAATTATAATTTATATAAGCTTGTTTCTTTAATTATAAATTTAGATATTTATTTATTCATGATAATATATATATTTTTTAGGTTTTTACTAAATTTTTTACTATTATATATAATACATATTTATATATAAAAAAAATTTATTATAAATTTTATAAAATATAATAACTCAAACATATTAATGCAAATATAGATGTATTTTTATTATTATTATTTTTAATAATATAATTATTTAAATAGTTATCATTCTTTTTTCTAACTATAATCCTTATAAAATCCTCCTTTACCTTATTTATTAATTATTTCTTATATTAATTTGTCTTATTCAATTTTGTAAGTTTTTTTTTTTTCATTTTACATTCCTTTTTCTTTTTATTCCTTTAATATTCTAGATACTAAATTATCAATATCATTATCACTTTTAATTATGTTTAAAATTTCCTATTTTTAAGTTTTTTCATGAGCTTTTAATTATAACTTTTATTAAACTTATTATTAAATTTCCTATAATCGATTGTTATTTTTAATAATCTATTACTAATATTTATTATTTTACATATTATTATGATTATTAATATTATTATTATCATTATTTGTTCCTTTTAATTTAATAAAATCTATATTATTTGGAAAATTTAATAAATTAACATTTCTTTCATCATTATTAATATCCTTAATAAAGTCTTAATTTTTTTATTATTTTTTTTCTTCATTTATATCCTAGTTTTATACTTCGTTTTATTATTATTATTATTATAATTATTATTATTATTATTATTATTATTATTATTATATTACTATTACTATTATTATTACTATTATTATTATTATTAATTACAATTAGTATTTTATTAATTCTAATTATTTTATTAAACTTATTTTTCTTTTTTCGAATAAATAGAATAATCTCTTATAGAATCTTATTTTTTATTTTTTCTTAAAATTTCTATTTATTTACAACTAACATAGTTTATGTTTAAAAACTTCTTTTATTTATCATTTCAAGGCCTTCATTATTTTTTATAAATTATTAAATATGATTTTTTATTTAATTAAGTAATTCCAATCTATAAGGTTCAAATGATTATTTCATATTTGAAATCATATTTACCTCATTTAAATTATTTAAGTATTTTATTTATGTATTTTGGATACGCTTTGTTGGATAGTCCACGTCTATAAATGAATTCATGTCTATATTTGAACTATTACAACCGCTTTTTTCACACGTTTAAAATATGGAATTGCTTGTTTCATATAGATCATTTACGTTGGTTTCGAAACCTTCTTGGGATAAATCTTTTTTTTATGATATTGATTTTTTTTATTTAATTATTTATGGGCTATTTGTGGAATTTATTTATATTTTTTAAGTATAATCATATATTTATTCAATTGTGTCACTAGTTAATTTTTCTTTAAATTTGTACCATTCTTACTTTATTGTTTATGAATTGTCAGAAAATAAATTTAGAATTTTTTCGAAAAACGTAATGAATGAATCTATTAATAATTATTTTTAATCAAGTTTATCTAATATTTTTGACATATATTTTATATTTTTTGGTTTTTTTTTTTCCTCTTATTTTATTTATGTTATGTTTTGCTTTTTAAAATATTAAGGTAAATATTTAATAATATTTATGTGTGCTATATTATAATTTAAAATATAAAATATATATTTTTATTCACAAAAGAATAAATATTTCATATATATTTATTCAAATGATAATATTATTTCTTTAAAATTAATATGATTAAATTATATAATTATTTATATAATCTATTTTTTTATAGAAAATTAACATTTTAAAATTTTTGCTAATTTATATTAATTAAATATAATATTATTTTTATAATAAAAAATGGATTCATAATAATTTATAGAAAAAAAAGAAAAAGAAGAGTAAAAATAAAAATAAAAGATAAAATAATAATATATATAAAAAATATATATATATAATTTAATTTAATTTATATAATTACATATATATAAAAATATATTTATATATATAGTTTATAATGTAAAATATAATGTATCCAAAACATAATATTAAAAATGGACTAAAACATCCTTCAAAAATATTAATACAAACCTATCAGTACTTAATTATAATTCGATAACATATTCATAAATGATATATTAAACATATTAAATATATTCGCTATAGTATAAGAATAATTTCGAATATCAGACAATTAAATAAGCAGTTTTTTCTAATTATTATTTAATTCTTAAAGAAAAATATTCTTAATATTAATTAAAGTTATATAAGACCATTATAAACTTCCAAACATACTTGATTCTAAATTCTTTTGTTTAATAAAAGAAAAACTTAGTGCAAACAATTTACGTCAATTAAATTTTAGTGAAAATATAAAACATTAAATAGGTATTACAGAAGAAGAGTAATGCTATATTATTAAAAATAATAATTTAGAGAAACAAGACAAAATGCCGGAAAGAATAAAAAAAAATTTAAGAAGGTACTGTGATCCATTATTGTTAGATTTAAAAGAAGTAGAAAAAAAACATAAGAAATTTTATTAAAAAAATAATAAATTCTAAGCCGAAAACCTTCTAATATATAATTATAATTGCAGGGTGCTATTGATTAATTAGAAAATACTACGTAGTCATTTAATATATATGAAGAATAAGTAAACAAAATTATATATATAAATATGATAATATATATATATATATGTATATTATTATTATTTTTTTATTTTATTTTATTATTTTTATTTAATATAGGCTTAATAAAATGTATTTAATAGAAATTAAATTGATACAATATAAATTAATTATAGTAAGTTAATATTAGAAGAATTAAGTAAGGAAATTTAAGTTAATTTAGAAGATAATGTTAAAAAAAGAATGCAATAAATAATTTTTAATATTATTTAGAAATTATATAATAAAGTAAATACTGTTTATCATTCTTAAAGTTGTTAAACTGATGGATCTTATACTTTTCTTATTGATAGAATAGAGTATTTTAAATAGGATATTTAATCTTTAAAGGATAAAGTATTTTTTTATTTTTTTTATTTTTTTATTTTTTTTTTCTTTATATAGATTAAATCTTATAAAACTAATATTTAAAATTATATATTTGAAATCTCTAAATTAAAAGAATAAATAGATTAAAAATAAGTTAGAATTTTAGAAATTCTTTAAAAAAATTCCGAGTTATAAACAGCTAATATAGAACTTAATAATCTAATAAAAAAGGAAGTTCCTTAAATTCATTCTCGAATTGCAAAAAACAATACTACATTTTCGAACTAAAATATTGAAAAAGTAGTTGATTCTTCAAAAAAAATACAAAATGTATCATTATATGAAATATAAAATATATAAAATAGTAATGAATTAATAAAATCTCAAATGATAAAATATAAAACAGAAAATTAAGGAAATTAATAAAATACAGATTAGAATAAAAAGAATTAAAATTAAAAATAAGATCAAGGAAATAATTAAAATGTAAAAGTTAATAATAATAAACATATTACACATAGAAATTCTTTTAAATAGTAAATTACAAAAGAAAATTAATTTTTATAAGAAAAAGATCAATTTTTTATACAAAAATCCCATTAGGAATTTCCCAGTATATTTTAATAAAATTAAAAACGAAAATTAAATAATAAAATGACTCAATAAGAATAAGAATAATTATAAATATAAATATCTTAAAATTAAATTGAAAATAAAAAAAGCTGTGAAAAAATAGATGAAAAAGATGAAAATGATGAAAAAGATGAAAAATTAAATAAAAGTATTTTAAAAGTAATAAATGAAAATAATAATAAAAAAAATGTGAATTTTAAAAAACAGAATGAATAAAATTAAAAAAACAATAATGATAAAGGCTATATTAGTAAAACTAAAAATATTTTTCATTCTAAAAATTAAAACTCGATTTATTAAAATTTTAATTAATTATAAAATTAAGAATAAGAATAAGAATAAGAAAAAGAATTCTAAGAAATATTAAATACTTTAAATATAATTAAAAATATGACTTAAAAATCTTAAGCTATTAAGTAAATTTATAATTTCGTTAATAATATTTTGAATAAAAATGAAATTTTTAATTAAGAAAATTAAATTATTGAATATAATAATATTAATAATAGCAATAATAATATAAATTAAACTTCTTAAAATATTGAATTTCTTAAATTTCCTGAATACAAATAAAATTAATAATAATAGTTATAATATTCATAATCTAATTAAAATATCACACAACGAAAAAAAGATTTATCTCTTAGAAAATAATTCAGTTAATAATGTTCTTAGGAAAGGTTTAGATATAGTAATAGTTTAGGTGAAAAAACATAAAAATCTGAATTTATTCTAATAAAAAAATAAAAGCAATTAAAAAATGCATTATCGAATATTACTTTTATAAAGAAAACTCAAGACTATGAAAATTATAGAAATATAGAATTGTTGTCAAAGCAAAACATAATTTAATAAGTAAATTAAGAAATTTAGAAATATTAATAATATGTTGATAAATAAAAATAAAAGTAATTATATAATTTAATAAATAAAAAAATATAAAAATGAATATTAAATTAAATATTTAAATATTCTATTTTTTTTTAAAAAAAGAATAAGTAAAACATTTCATATAATACATAATAATTTTAAAAACTGTAAAAAAAAAAAAAAAGGTTTACAATTTTTATTGAAAAAATAAATAGAAAAATCAATTTTTCTTATATTCTTCTTCTTCTTAATATATTTTATATAATTAATTATTATTAGGCTTTTTCAATACTTTTTTTAAAATCTAATTACTGTTATCAGTCGAAAATGTTTTTGCTCTATTTTATATTCTTTTTAAATTATTTTCTTCTTCTTCAATTTCTTCCTTTAATTCTTTATCATCATTGATTGTATTTTATTTCTTCCTGAGAATTTAATACAATTCAAACTAATTTTATTCAAAAGTTCCTTTATGGTTTTTTTTTTTTCTTGTTATTTCATCCTGCCTAAATCCAGAAGTTGTATTATGTCTTTTTCTTTGGGTACTTTAAGGATTATATTAAGCTAAATCTTCGACACTTAATTTATTTTCAGAGTCTAATTATTAGTTCGGTTGTTTCATTACTAGACTTGAATTTAATTAAGATGAAAAATTGCATTTAATTAAAGAATTATTATAATCAATCAAATTAAAGCTTTTATAAGAATTCTAAATTACATTAAATGTTCCATGCTAATTTATTCTTTACATATCAAACTTTTTTCTAATATAAATAATTATATATATATAATTATATATATATAATTATATATATATATATATATATATATATATATATATATTTATATATATATATATATATATAATTATTTACTCATTATTAAATTATTTAAATATTTAACATATTTATGTTGTTGGATCTTCTGGTATTTCTAAATCATCATCATCTTCAGATAATTAATTTTTATTTTTAATATAATCAGAAATTAATGCTTATTCGGCTGTTATTCTTTATTAAGGATCGATTTCAAGCATTTTTTATAGAAGATTTTTAGCTAATAATAAAATTATTATAAGGAATATCTATGTATAAATTTTTACCTTATTCATTTATATTTTATAATTCAGGTTTATTAAAATCGATTTCACATTTTTTATTTAATTCTATTGTTTCCTTTGTAGTTTTTCCCATAAATAGAGGTTTTAATGTTAATCTATATATTTTAAAAAATTTATTATTAAATAAAAATAAAATTACAAAAAATAAAATATGCATCCTAAACTAAAAATATCGCATTGAGTAGTATATTTAGTTGTTTTGTCTTTCAAATTAATAATTTCAGGTGCTATATAGCCTGGAGTACCACACTTTGGATAAATAAAATTATCAACGTTTTAAAATGTTCCTAGTCCCAAATCTATAATAATAGGTAGGACTAAATGCCTTGAGTTTAACAATATATTGTCGGGTTTAAGGTCTCTATGTAAAATTCCTTATTTTTTCATATATATAAGAGCTTCGAGAATTTATTTAATAAATTATAAAATAAAATTATCATCTATAGGCGATAAGTCCTTCTCTTATGGTAAAGATGGATTTTTTTTCATTTTTATGTTCAAGGATATTCTTTCTAATAAAGAACCTCCATTACATAAGGGAATTATCATATAATAACTGTTTGTAGATTCCCAAATTTCTAATAAGGGTATTATATTTGGATGGTGAAGGTTTCGCATTAAAATTATTTCATTATAAAAAGATTCCTTTATATATATAAAAAAATATATACATAATAAAATAAATATTGTGTGTAATATATATATTGTTTAATTAATATATAATTAATTAAATATATGTTTAAATTTATTTTTTTACATATCCATATGTCTCTTATAATAATTTTTCCTTAAAAAAAGCTTTTAGTGCAAATTATTAATTAGAATCTACTTAATTTACAAGATAAACCTTTATATATTAAATATATATTTTAAATATATTTAATATATAAATATAAAATATTTATACTTATATATATATTTACTGATGCAAAGCTTCCTTTTCCTAATCTTCTTACTGCTTTATATACAGTATGAAATCTTTTTTATATTATTTTTGATTTTAAAAATTGCATTATTTTCGGTTTACTATCTTCTTATTTAAAATATACTATAATTTAATTTAATTATTCATATTCTTTATTAGTATCTTAGTTTTCTTCTGTAATACTTATTAAACTTAATTTTGCATTTAAATCAATATCTTTTTATGATACATAATTTTACATTAAATTGTTTTATATCATTTATTTTAATTCTTTTTTGTTTTCAGGCTCCCATGATTTTTATAAATAAAATCCTATATGTGATAAATAATTATTTTAATATTTATTATCTTTCCATATCCATTCTAATCTACTTTTTCTTGTTAATTAATATATTTCTATTTCTTTCATTTATTAATCTAAAAACTTTAATTATTATTAAGCAAATAAAAGTTATTTTTTATAAAATAAATTCCATTATTATAATTAAATAAAATAATTTCATTTGTTTTTTTTAAAATAAAAAAATAAACCTATATGTATAAAGGATAACATATCATTGTTGCCTCAATAAAAGATTATTACTAATCTTTTTTTATTTATACTTTATATTCTAATACTTTATTATCAAAAGTTATATTTTTATCTTACATTCGTATATATAATTAATAATTTTATTTTTAAAAAATTGAATTATTAAAATATTTTATTGAAATAATTATAAAGATATAAATAGATAATTATGTATGTGTTATTTATTATATTTCTATTGTTATTATTTATTTTGAATAATTTTATTAAATATTAATAATAAAACAAATAAATGAATATATCAATTAATAAATTAAAAATAATTATAAATAAATGTTTTTAAATATATATGATAAAAAAAAAATTAATTATTAATTAATAAAAAAAAAAAAAAAAAAATTGATAAAAATATTAATATTATTAATATTTTATATTAAAAAAAATTTTAATATAATATAATATATTAAAAAAAATATATATATATTTTTATTAAATAGTCAATAATAATAATAATAAGATAATATATATAATAAAGTATATAGTATAATCATTTATTAAAATTAATATAAGGTTCTATAATTTCAAATAATAAAGGATTATCATCTTATAAAATTTAGTTTATCATATCAGAAAAATTCTATTTATATTTAACTAAATCTTTTTCTAAATTAATTATTTGTAAATCTTATTTTTATAAACAATTATCTTTTATATCAATTTTTTTTTAAAGTTCTTAATAATTTATTTAGAAATCTGAATTATTATTCTAAATAGTTTTATATATAAATAAGTATAAAAAAAATATATAGATTATAATTATATATATATATATATATATATATATATATATTTATATACTTATTATTATATATATTTTTAATTTAATTCTTCAATTTATTTTTTGTTCTATTTAATTATTTTATCCTCTTATTTTTGCATTTCTTCTATTTTGTTGCTTAAATTTTCATTTTCTTTTTTTAATTTAATATTTTCCTATTATAATTTATTTTAATTAACTCTTAATTCATTATCTTATTGCCATAATTCTTATTATTAATCCATATTTTAATCTTTTTCCTATTTATTTTTTATGCTTTCTAATTCTTTTTATTATTAATATTATAAATATTCTGAATTATTTAATTATTTAATTAAATTTATTTTTTCTTAATCATTTTATTATAATTTAAATTTCAATTCCTTTATTTCATTTTATAACTTGATTATTTCTTCCCCAAAACCTTATTTTTCCTTTTTTAAATAACATATTTGATCTTTTTTTTCCTCATTTTCCTTCAAAAACTATTCTAATTATATTTTAAGCTTTTATATTTATTCATTTTATTATATTATTTATATTTCCATTTAATTTTAAGAACTTAATTATTTGCTTTTTTATTAATTTGATGTGAATAAATCTTTATTTTTTTAAAAAAATTCTTCAAATCCATCAGAAAAATAAGTATCATCAATATTTTTTTATTTTTGATTAGTTTTCAATTATTTTATTTCCTGATTTTTATTCGATAAACTTGTTTAGAAAGAATTTAAAAAATAAAATAAAAAATAAATAAACATATATTACAAATACATATAAAAACTTTATAATTTAGCTAGATTCTTTTGATTAATTGATAAGTTCTTAAATTTTAATTTTGAAATATATCTAAGCATTAAAATCAGGACAATTTTATAAAATTCTCTATTCTTATTTACAATTTATTCCATTATTTATATAATAAGAAATATCTAATTCTATTTATCCAACTGTTTTAAATATATTTTAGTATTATATTAGAATTTAAATCTATATTGGACTTTTCATACATTATTAATTTTTAGAATTTATTTAAATAGTCATAGGAAACAATATTACTTAGTTTTTAAAATCAGCAATTTTTTATTCAAGAAGAATTAGATTGTTTTAGTCATATTAATTATGATCTTTATATATACGTGTATATATAAATAAAAATTTATATGTATATATATATATATATATTAAAATATATTTTATAATAATATTTTCTTATAAATATTTATTTATATATTTATTACTTTAAATTATTATAGCCTTAACTAGACAATTTTTTATGTTTAAATTTAAAAAAAACTTATTTAAAATAATTTCTATTTAATAGAATTTTTAAACGATTTCTTATTATTTGGGATTATTTAAGATCTTAAAATTTCTTTGGTTTATAAGAAATTATGCATAGTTATAGATTTCATTATTTTATTAATTTATAATTGACATTTTCTTAAATATAAAAATAAAAATTTTAATAGTTGTTAAATTATAAAATTTTATAAGATTTTTATATATTTTTTATGTATTAATTTTAAGAAATATTTTATAAATAATTTTTTCTCTTAATTTTTTTTTATTGTTTTAACAAATATATTATGTTTCTTTCCTTATTTTATTCTAAATATTATTTGCATATCATCCATTTAAGATTTTATTTATTTAAGCTGAAATTAATAAATTAATTTATATATAATATTGAACATTTTCTCTAAAAATAAATATAAAAAAAATAAAAATGTTAAATTTACTTTATTAAATCTTTTTTAACATTCTGTATTCTATAACATTGAAAAATTTATTTATTTACATTAGTTAGATCAAAAAATATTATAATTTATATACAAAAATACTTTTAATAAATTAACCAATAATAAAAATGGCTAAATTATATATGTTAATAATTGAAAATACTGAAAAATAAGATAAATATTTATCACAAATAACATAAAAACATAAACTATTATTTTAATATGCTAATTGAAGTAAAAAATAATAAATTAATCGTATAAGCATAATGACAATAAAATTGTGTCTTTTATATATTATTTATTATCTTAATTTTTTAAATATATATTTTTAGAAGTTTTTTCATTAGTATCAAATAATACAGATAAATAAAAATTATTTAGACAAAACAATTATTTGTGTAGATAATATAATAAAATATTATAAATTTAAGTTATCAGACCTATAATTAAAGTATTATTTATACATTAAAATGTTTTTACATTAATAAAATTATAAAAAATACTTTATTCGGAATTTATATCATTTAGTTATATGTTAAAATTGTTTAAATTTAAATTTAATATAAATTTTAAATTATCTCTGCTCATTTATTTAAATATCTATTATTTCTTTTATTATAATATTTTTTTCTAATTTTAGTTTTTCTAATTTATATCATTAAAATAATATAAATAATTAAATATTATATACTTTATTTAAATAAAAATATATAAGTATAAAATTATTAAATATATATACTTAAAAATTTATATTTGTATTATTATAAATATATAATATTAATTAGATATTATAAAAAATCATTATATCATTCAAAAATTTAAATATAAATTAATAATATGTCATATTTCAAATTTATTAAATATTTATATTCTTTTTTATTTTAAATAAAATATTATTAGGATAAATATTTTAATTTTACGTATTTTATATATAAATTATATTTTATTTAAAATATAATAAAATTTTTTTATTTTACAAATATACACAACAAAATATAATAAATATAATTTATTTTAATTTTTTTTTATTTTAATTTTATATATATATAATTTTGATATTTAAATAATACTTTATTTATTTATTTTTTCTTATATTTTCAGAATATTAAATATTTATCTTATTTGAGTTGTTTTAAGAATAACTTTCTATATCTTTCTTATATTTTCCTGATTAAAATAATTTAAATTTTATAAGATTTTTTATTATATTTACTCTTAATCGTCTTTTGAATAATTAATATTATTTTATTTATTTTTAGAAATAATTTAATTTTTTTATTAATTTTTTTAATAGACATTTTTATAAATATTAGGTGATATTCTCTTAATATAAAAACATATATAAAGAAAAAAATATTTATTTATACTTTATTTTAAGATTTTTTTTTGATAAATTTAAAGATCTATCTCTTATTTTATTTTAATAGCTATTATTGTTAGGGCTGTTTATTATAGAACATTTTGATAAAGAAGATTCATTATCTCGTTTATGTAATAGCTCATTGGTCTCTATTATTATATATATATAAATTTATATTTATAGTTTTTTTAAAAAAATACCTTTTAAAATACTCTATAAAACTCTATCAATAGATGAATTTTAAGAAGTATCTTATAAATTAATAATCACTTATCTTTATTTTTATTATTAAATATATGATTTTTTTAAAAAATAAATAATAATAATACCTTAATATTTAGTTTATGTTAGAAAATTAATTTTACATGTTAAGAATATTTTAATTTAGGACTTAATTTTTTTTATGAGCTTTATTGTATTTATTTTCTATGTTTTCATATTTTTCATTAGCAATTAAAATAAGACTTTTTAAATGCTCTTTTTCTTTTTCAAGCTTTTCAATATATACAATTTAGTTTTATTATTTAATTTAAAATACTTATATTTATTATAAAACTTCATTCTATTTTTTTTTTTTTTTAAATAAATAAAAAAAATTACATGATCTTAATTTAAATTTTTATAATTTTAAATTAATTATGTTATTTCTTCTTTAGAAGCTTATAATGCCTATATTATAATTTCATTGTTTTTATTCAAATGCTCGGTTTTATTTTCTAATATTTTTATTTTTTATTCTTCTAAGCATAAATGTTATTGATAAGCTTACTTTTTGTAAAATAAATTATTATTAACCTTTTATTAATTTTATTTACTTAAATTTATATTAACTTTTATTCGATTTTAGGGAAATATTTAGGATCTATCATATTTTTTATTTCATGTAAACACATATTAAAAATATCATGTAAGTACTAAAGACTATTATTTTATTAATTATTATTATTTTTATTAGATTTAGGCTATTATAAGTAATTCTTATTCTCATTTTGACTTGATATAGAAATGTTATGTGATTAATTATGACATAAATTATTTGATTAATTGTATGATTATATATGTAACTAATTATTAGATTAATTATGTAATTAAATATGTGATATATCAGAAATTTATTAAAGCGCTTATTAAGATGATTTTTCACTTTCACTAAATATAATCGAAAGATTGTTTTATAAATAATTTTTATCATCTTAATTTTCTTCTACTGTATTTGTATTCATAAGTTAGTTTTAAGGACTGTTTTAAATTATTTCTTTATTAAAATTTTATAATAAACCTAAAAATTAATTGACTTCAGATCGTAATATGCCTAGGTTTTGTAAACCTACATTATTTTTTTGATTTTCTTCAATAATTTTTGTTTCAAATTACTTTTTATTTTTTAAATTATTAATATTAAAAATAAATATTTTTACTTAAAAACTTTTAGAAGAAGATTATTATGATATTTCAGAAGAACTTTGATAATTATGTTAATTAATTAACAAATTTTTTAATTATTTAAAATCTAAAAAATTATAAATATATAAATATATAAATATATAAATATATAATTTTATATATTTATATATATTTTATTTATTTATTATAAATAAATATATTTTTTACCATCTTTATTTTTTTCATTTATATTTTAATCTAAAAAAGTTTTGCTATTTTAGTTTGTTTCTTATTAATTAATTCTAAAAGCTTTTATATCTTATTCATAAATTTAAGAATCTTAAAAGCTTTATTTTTGTGCTGCGTTTAATCTTTCTGCAGAACTGTCACAACTTTAACTATCAAAGTTTTTATCTTACGTTATATTCATTTTTATTTTAGAATTTTTATTTAAATTTTTTTATTTTATAATTGTTTAATAAATTATTAAATCGGTTAAAAATTAAATATAATTTATTGAATTCTTAATTTAAATTAATTAATTATATAATGTCTCTTTTTACAAAAAATTGTAATTTAATTTTATCATTATATATAATCTATATATATTTATTAATTTTCATTTACAAATTTTTTATAATATTGATTATATTTATTTTAATTGTTTATTTTTAGTATTATATTAATTAAACTTTATATAAACTAATATTTTTTAGTTTAATTAATATATTAATAGTTTATTTATATATTTTATATATATATATATATAATATATAAAAAATTATAAAAATATATTGAAATTTACGAAATTTAGTTTATTGAGAAACAAAAAACAAATCTTAAAATAATTATTTTTTAAATATTTTAAATTTATCTTTAAATAAAAATAAATAAATGTTTTAATAATAAGGAGTTTTTACATAGTAATCACTTTATGGAGGTTAAGCATAAAATCCTTAACCTAATTTAGGTTTTAGTTTTGGAAATTAGTAATAACCTTAATTATAATTATAAACCTAACCTTTTTAAATGTAGCAAAATCAATAAAACAACCAAAATGAATTTTAAATTCAAAAAATATTAGAATTTTATATTCATAAAGCAGAAAACTAAGAAATATTAAATAAAGAATTGAAAAAAATTCAGGAAAATATTCAAGGATATAATAATTAAGTATATGAAGAGACAAAATAAATAAAAGAAGGAAAAATCATAAAAAAAGACTAGAATATAGTCAATTAGGAAATAACAATAGATAAAATTTAAGAATAAAAAGATTTAATTTAAAAGGTTTAGAAAAGAAACGAAAATATTTATTAGAAAATACTTGAAATTCATTGTATGATAGAAAGAGTTGGGTAAAATTCAAATCGAATTATGAGAGATGCAAGCGCCGAAATGTCTATTATTTAAGATCTAAATTAAGTTGATAGTAAAATTAATGTATAGAAATAGAAATTAATTGAAATTTAAAATAAAATTAGAACAAAAACTAATGATATTAATGATAATAAGTCTATATCTTTATAAGGAAAAGAACCTTCTGTGAGAGATTAGTAGGAATACCATAATAGTTAAAGTGCAAATTTATTAAAGAAAAAGAAATCCTTATTGATTTCCTTTCTTAACTTAAGACTGGGATTTAGATAATAAGAGATTAACATTAACAAGATTAGTTTGATTTTGAAGTTTTATCGAAAAAAATTGAAACTTTAAGGGAAGATAAAAAATAATTTTTGTCTTGATAATAATATATGATTTTTTTTTAATATAGATATATATATAAATAAATATTATTATATTTTGTATTTTTATTTTCTTAAAATTAATTAATTTAATGATATAATGAAGGATAATATTAAAAATTTGATATAAATATAAATAATATAAAAAATATTTAAATATATATTTATATATATATATATATATATATATTTATTTCTATTTTATATAAGAATATATATTTTTTTTATTTATTTTTTCTATTATTATTAATTAATTAATTTAATAAATACTAATTTTTTTATTTATTTTTTGAGACTTTATATCTATATAAGTTAAAGATAATATATATAATAATATATAAATCAAATGATTTTTTTTATTTAAGATACACTTATTTTTTTTTATTTATATTATAAATGCAAAATATTATTGTAAGAATATAAATTGAATGTTTTTTTATTTATTTTGTTTTTCATATAGATTACATGAAATAAATTTAAATAAATTTTTGCTACGTACATTTATTTTAATTCATGAAATTTATTTATTATTTTATCTATAAATATATATTATATTTATTGATATTTTAAAGAAGTATTTAGTTTCTATTTTTTTTTTATTTATAAATAATTTACATTGTTTAATATTCCATATTTTATAAATGATATTCATTTACTTTTATTTAAATTAATTTTTTTTATAAATGATATTTTATAAACTATTTTATATTTAGTTTATTCAAAGAATGTTTTAAAAAAAAAAACTTTTATATCATAAAGTAAACATAAATATATTTATAAAATTTTTTGATTGTTATCAGAATTATAATATTATTTACGAACATATTCAGAATACTAAATTATTATAATTTTAAAATTAATGAAATTTAGTTTATTTAAAAATCTAATTTCAAATAATTGTAATTATAATATTTTTTTTATTTTACTTATTAATCATTCATATTAATTATCATTAATTCTTTTTTTCATTTAACTTTAAATACACGTAATTTTTTTTTAAAAAAAAGAATAAATTATAAAATAAGTATATATAAAAGTGTCATTTGTAAATTAGTAATAGCATATTTCAACAATATAAATTTATAAATAATATATAAACAATACTAAAATAATGAAAATTTAATTATTAATAATAGTTTTTTGAAAGCAAAAAAATGAAAATTATTTAAATTTTAAAAATATTAGTATTATACATATTAACAAATAATAATATATTAAAGGTATTTATTTATTTTTACTAATTAATTTTATGTGTACTATCTTATTTATATTTACAAATCAATATATATAGACTATTATTTTAATTTTTAAAAATAATAGAGTATTATTTTATATTGATATTATTTATTAAATTTATTCATATTATTTTAAAAAAAAATTGATTAATTTTTTTTAATATTAAATATTTAATAAATATAATCAGAAAAGAATTTAATGCAAAATAATATATTTTAATATTTTTATTTAGATAAAAAACTTTAAAAAATAAATAAAATCAATTAAAAAAACTAAATAATAATAAATGGTTAATATATATATAAAATATTTGAAGAGATAAACAAATATCCTTTAGATAAATAAGTATTAATTTCTATTGTTTTCTAATTATTTATTTTTTAAAAAAAAAATTAAAAAAGATTGAATATGTTAAAGAGCTTTAAAAAATTCTATAAATAAATCAAATAAATGCATTAGTTTTAATATAAAAATCATTAGGCAATAAATAAAATATTTTAGATTTTTTATTTAGCAAATATTTAATGGAATAAAATCAAGAAATGTAGTATAATTACTATAATTTGATAAAATAAATAATAAATGAAACTAATGTTAATAAATAAAACATTTATAATATAATTTAGTATATAGCACATTAATTTTATTAAAATAATTTAAATGCAAATACTTTAATCAATTCGATTTATTTGCTTTAAGAAATATTTAAATCATTTAACAAAAATCCTTTATATTTTAATTGTTTTTATTTTTATGGATAGAATAGTGGAATCAATACTTTTACTAAAGATTTATTTTGGTTTTTTTACAATAAAGTTACTTTTTATATAAATTCTATTATAATATATTTTTTATATAAAAATAAATGACATTAATAATGAATTATATATAGGAAATAACATTTTTAACATGTTTTAATTACGAATAATTAATTGAATAAAATAAAATGTCTTTATTGCATTTTTCTTGTGATTAAAAAGAAATAGAAATATATATTGAAGATAATATTTTATTTTATTAATATAATAAATTAAATATTTAAATATGTGAAATTTTTTCTAAAAATTGGAATTTTTTTTCAATTACATTTAAAAATGTGAAGAATTTTTTATAGTAAAAAACTTAGATTTGTATATAAATAAATTAAAAATATGTTGAAAATTTATAGGTATAATTTCCTTTTATATCCGATTAATTAAAATTCGAGAAATTTGTTTTGTTTAAAAACTTTTTTGGAAAAATTAAATCTATACTTGTATTTTTTGGAAATAATAAGTTTTTTTTTTTTTTTAGTATATATATTTATTTATATGTATTTTTTTAGTTTTTATTAGATTTTCAAATAATTAAATTTATAAAAATAATAGAATAATGAAATTATTTATGATAAGATTGAAAAAAATATTCTTTAAAGTTCTAAATAAAATATTATTTTCTATTTTTCACCTCATATATGTTTTAATAAAAATATTTTTGATACTTATTAAGGAAAAAAAGCTCTATTGGGGAAAAATACAGCAGCTTTTATTATTTAGAAAGATATTAATTTTGAAAAAATTTGTGGTTTAGAAAATATTTTACCATTTTTTTATGTTTTTAGTCATTAATAAAATGATTAAAAAGAAGTTTTAAATGAGTTATTAAATTTAGTTTAAATTATTTTAAGTAATGAATAATTTTAAGTTGAAAATTTAATTAATTAAATTGGATTTTTTCATATTATTTGTGAATTAATAAATTAGGATGATTCTGTTTAATTTTTGAATGAAAAAAGTGTTGAAAAAATGGAAAATATTTTAAATGAAATTAAATTAAAAAAAATTAAGAAATAATTTTTGATGTATTTTTTGTTTAATTTAGATGTTTATTCTTCAAATAATTTAGATTTTCTTTAATGTTTTTTTGACTTTTTATTTAATGTTTATATTTAGAATTTAAAGTTTTCTTAAAAGCATTTTGGAATTAAATATATTTTAGAAAAAATAGTAATTTTTTTTTTTTTTAAACTTAATATAATAATTAAAAAAAAAAAAAAAAGCCAAGAAAATTAAACAATGAAAATATAAAAATAAAAATAAATATGAATTTTTTAAAGTAAATTATAGTTTTTTAAAAAAACACTCATCCGTAAAATTTCAAATATATAATTAATTGCTTTACATCTTATTATACTGAAAACTTCTATAAATAATTACTAAAACTTACTTTTCATATAATATAAAGTGACTTACTTTTTATATAAATATTATTTTAGTTGAATGGAATAAACTAATTAGTTACATTATTATTAAAAAATCATTCAATAAATACAAAGATTTATATAGTAAAGATTATTTCTCATATATATTAAAAAAAAGTGGATTTTGATTTAACTTCTTATATTTCTTTTTGTTTAAAATCAGAATATTTTTAAAAAGAATAAAATTAAAATGAAAAAATTCAAATAAATGAGAATTATTTTACATTAGAAAATACATAATAATAACAATAAATTGAATAAAAAATCTAAAAAAAAAACTCTTGTAATAATATATAAATAGTTTAATAATTTTAAAAAATAAATTCTAATTAATTAATTTCTTCCTTGTTTGAATGGTCGTTTGGTAAAAATATAACTTTGAAAAAAAAAGAATTTATTATTTTAGAAGAAAACGATATTTTTATAAATTTAAATTCTTTTTAAATAATTATTGATTTATTTGATTTTTTAGAAAATTCTTTATAAAATTAAGTTTTGATTTATATTTATTTTATAATTTAGAATTAAACTAACACATAAATTTTAATTGAAAGCGATTTCTTTTTTAATTTCATTATTAAAATTTTATTCAAAGAAATTCTTTATAGAAATAGTTAATTTGAATAAAATATAGATATAAATATATGGAATAATACTAGTAAAATATTGAAAGTATTAATAAGTTGTATTGAACCTTTAAATATAATAAAATTCAAATATATATTTGCTATTATTATTTATTAAACTTAAAATTATATAAATTTTTCTATTTAATTAGTAATTTATAATATATTATTTATATATATTTATCTTTTTATAATATGTATATATAGATTGATATATCAAAGAAATTACTTGAGAGATTTATCTTTTGTAATTATATATTATAAAATATAAAGAAAAATTAAGAAAATAACGAAATAATGTTATAAAAATATACCGAATTTGCATTCGAATTTATTTTTGTAAAAAATACTAATTAAAAATTAGTTTCTTTTGATTTTTTTTCTTGTTTAGATATTTATTTAATATAATGCGAAGATTTCAAAAAATATTAATTTTTTAATTTATTTGATGATAATATTAAATGGATTGATTTTAAGATATTTAACTAAATAAATAATATTATATAGGAATGTTTTGAAAAAATTAATATTTTAAGTTTAGATTTTAATAAATATTTATCATATTTTTTTTCTAAAAGTATTTTTTTTTTAAAATAAAATTAAATTAAATTAAAATATATATAGATTAATAAAATTTTTGCTTTGCAGAAATATCTTTTCTTTTTTTGTGTATTTTTATAGAATTTTCATTAATGAATAATATTTCTATAGAAAAACCGTTTAATTCTTTAAATATTATTCTATAAATTATTATTAGTATATCTTAATATTCTAAAAACAATCAAGAAATAGTACAAATAAGTGAATATTTAATATTATCAATAAGCTTTTTATATAATACATACAAATAATATTAATTAAAATGCTTTAAAGATTCATTAATTTATATAATAATAACCCTTATTGATTAAATATAATTTAATTAAATATCTTAATATATATTTTATAATGTATATGATTATAAAAATATACCTATTATATAGAATGAGTTGTTTAAAGTATTTTATTTTTAAAAAAGAATTAAAAAAAATAAATAATATTTTAGGAATATTTTATAAATAATTCTATTTTTGAAAAATTAATATTTAGTGATGAATTCGAATATGGGTTTGTGGATAATTTTGATTTAAATTAATATTTTTAAGGCAAAAACTTTTCTTATTTTCGAGAAAATTTTTAAATTTTAAAAAATGAAATTTTTTTCGGAATATAGAAAAAGAATTAAAAAGTAAATGAAATCAGAGAAAAATTCGAAAATGAAAAATATGAAATTATTAATTAAAATTATGAAAATAATTATAAAAATTAAGCTTTTTCAGCAGATTATGAACTTAATTTTGGAAAAATTGGTTTATATAATTGGACTTAAATTTGGAAAAAAGTTCGAATTTACTAAGGGTTTTGGAAATTTAGTCCTTTTAATTCTTAAAATGATAAATTATTTAAACCTAAAGTATTATTTTATTTTATTTTTAAGTAAAAAATACATTTATAGGACTTTGAATTTGAAGAAATGAATAAAAATGAGATTTTTTATTATTAAATTTCAAAATATTCAATAAAGAATAATACAAAACCTATTTTAAATATAAAACTTATAGATCCTCCACATTTTAAGTAATTTTAAAATAAAAAAAATAATGAATAAAATGGAAGAAAATTAAATTTACTAGAATATGATTTATAAGAAAACATAAAATATAAGCTTGTATAATATAATTAATATTAGTTAATATAAATAGATAAAATTAAATAAAATTAAATATAAGTTTATTCACTTTTTAATGTTCAATGGATAAAAACATTAACAATTAAATAAGGAACTATCAAAGTTGATGATAAAAATATAATGTAGATTAAATAAAAAATATATTATAATTTTTGTATTTTCTATTTTTAAAAAAATATAGTTTCTATAATGATTATTTATAGTAAAAAAAATCTCATTTATGTTTGACTTCTTATAGTATTCCTTATTGTAGATGTTTGATGAAAATATGGGAAATAAATAAAATAAATTATTATTTAAAGAAAAGATTTGTTTTACGAAAAACTGCAATAGAGCTATATTTTAAAGATGGTTCTTAAATTTTATTTAATTTTTATGAAAAAAAATAAATTGACATATTTATTGAAAAGTTGAATTTAAAGAACAAAAACTATTAAAAAAAAAAACAAAATATATATAAAAATATTTAAATAATAAAATATCTAATATGGACTTTTTGATGTATTTGAATATTTTTTCAGGTAGAAGTCATAATGATGTGACTTAATATTTCGTTTTTCCTTGGATTTTTTCCTTGGATATTATTTGTACATAAGAAAATATCGAAATTTAAAATAAAAATTCGTATAGAAATTTACAAAAAACAATGGGAGCCTTAGGCTCTTAAAAAAGAATTGAAAAATTCAAAGAAAAATATGAACTAAGTGACCCTTTTAATTAAAATATTCCTTCTTATTTTTTCGGTTCTCATTATAGTTCACCGGCTATTGTTTTTTAATTTTTGATAAGAATTTAGCCTTTTGGACAGGGTGCACTTCTTTTATAAAACGGGAAATTTGATATTGCTGACAGGCTTTTTTTTTCAATTAGTGAAACATACAAAAATGCGACAGAAGAAATGAGTGATGTACGCGAATTAATTCCTGAATTTTTTTATTTACCAGAATTTTTTTTGAATATGTAAAAGCATGACTTTGGAATTTAATAAACAGGTGAAAGGGTACATAATGTAATTTTACCATAATGGAGTTTATAGAATCCTTTTTTATTTGTGTTTATTCATAGAAAAGGATTAGAAAGTGAGTTTGTATGTGAAAATATTAATTAATGGATAAATCTTATTTTCGGGATTAAATAAAAAGGAAAAGAAGCGGAAATTTTTTTAAATAAATTTTTTTATTTAACTTATGAAGATTCTATTAATATTGATTAGATAAAAAATGAAGATGAGAAAATTAGTATTGAAAGCTAAGTTATGCATTTTGGGTAAACTCCTTCTTAGATTTTAAATTAATAATTTCCTGTTAAAAACTGTGAGGTTTATTAGGATTTTTTTTGTTATTTTTAATTTTTTTTAGAAAAATAGAATTTTTTAAATGAAGAAAACTAGAATTTTTTTAAAAAAGAAGGTTTTTTTGAAGAAGAAATTTTTATTTTTTGTTAAAAATTTAAATTTGAATCAATTTTAATTATTTAAATAATTTCTGAAAAAAATAGAATTTTTACATTTAGTAAAAAGGGAATTTTTTAACTTTTTAAAATTTAGAAAAATGGATTTTCCCTTAAAAATGTTTGGAATAAATAATTAAATTTTTTTTCATTTTCTTCATTTGATTTTTCTTGCAAATTTAAAAATTTACCTTTTCTAACTTATTCTTTTTAAGAGAAAATTTACTTTTTAATAGGGGGATATATTGATGGATAGGTATAGTTTTATTCTTTTTCAAAAAAAAATGATTCAAAGTAAATTATTTAAAATAACTTTATTAATATTCCAAATAATAATTCCACTATTACAGCTTTTTAAATAAACGAAGATGATTAGATTATTTTTATGGGAAATAAATAGGGAGAATTGGCAATTTTCTAATTTAATCCGCTATAAGAAGTATAAATTTAAGAAATTACAAGATTTTATTAACATTTTGAAGAAATTACATGTCTATAAGTATCAAAATACTTAAAAATTTTAGCTTCAAGTAGTTTAGATGGAACCATAAATATATATAATTATTTTAACTATAAATTTTTGAGAAATATATCTCATCCTAAAATGCTTTCAATTAATTCTTTTTTACTTGTAGCAAGCCCTGTATGTTCTATATTGTTTTTTTCATCTTAGGATTGTGTATTTTACTCATATAGCATTAATGGATAATTGCTTTCAAAATATTAAGAAGATACACCTAATATATATGATATGAATATTATTAAAAACGATAATTTTATGGAATTTCTAGTATTTTTTTATTTTATTTTATTTTATTTTTAATTTTTATTTATTTATTTCAGATTTATTCAGATTATGAGAATTAATGCTTTAAAATATTAGAATTACCTTTTTTAAAAGAAATAAAAATGATATAAAAACCATAATATTTTCCCTTTTTTACATGTTGGTATTAGTGTAGAAAATAAAAAATTATTTTTTGTGGAAATTCTGAAGGGAAAATTTATTTTTTGGGTTAAAATAATAATAATACTAATAATTTTAATAAAAAAATTAATTAAATTAACTTTTGTTGAATATATTTTAATTTTAAATTTTATTATAAATAATAATATAAAAATAATTCCATTTATTTTAAATTATAAGAAATTTTATAATTATATATAATAAAAAGATTTTTTTTTATAGATATTTAAAAATTTTTAATTTATTATAAAAATTTACTATAAATATATAAATTAAAAAATAACATTTTAAAGTTTTTATTAATCAATATAACATATTGAAGTCTTTTACTAAATGATTTTAAGGTTAAAATATAGGTTTTTACATTTAAACAATCCTTTTTTTATGAATATCTATATTTTTATTAACTAAGAAATCATTCCCTTTATTTGATTTTTAAATTATATTTTAAAAGTGATTTAATAAATTTTCGTTTTGTCTAAATATAAAAATAGATATAAAAATAAAAAAATATGCATTTAGTTCAATATATATTTATTTATATATTTGTATCTTATATACTATTATTAATATACAATATTTTTTACTTAAAAATTTATTTATTTCTTTAGTATTCAATGTCTAATGCATTTCCATATTTTTATTCTAATTTCATAAAAATTTTATTTCCTTTAGCATAATAAAGAGAATTCGCTCTTTCTTAATTTACTTTTTCTGAAAATATTCCATTTCTATTCCAATCTTTTAAAAATATTAATAAATAAAAAAAATATTTTTAATTTATAAAAAAAATTACTTTTAACTTTTTCATTTAATTATTTTTTTATATTTTCCAATTCTATTTTTACACTTTCTTTTATTTTTTTTAAATTAATGTTAACACTTTATTATATTGTAGAATTATTAAAAAACTTTTAATTTATATCATTTGTTTTATTAATTTATGGGTTTTAATTATAATTTATATTATTTTCTTTAAGTTTATAATTTGGTAAAATTGCTGATTGCTTTTTTTTATCTAATTTATAATTATCTTTACTTCTTTATATAAATGCATTTTTTGTTATTTTCTATTAAAAATTTTATTATTTTTTATCTTAATCAACAAAAGTTAGTTCATCATTTTCTTTTATTAATATTTTAAAGTCATTTTAATCAAATACATTTTCTTAGATTAAACTTGTTTTTCTTTATTTAAAAAAATATATTATTATGAAAATAAATTATATATTATAAAAAATGGTTTAATTTTAAGTGCAAAAAACTACTGATATAAAATTATTTAAACCTGATTATTTTTTTCTTATTTTAATTATTTTTATTGTAGGGAGAATGAGAAAAGTTTTATAGCAAAGTTTGTTTTTTA
This sequence comes from Ichthyophthirius multifiliis, assembly GCF_000220395.1. NCBI lineage: Eukaryota > Ciliophora > Oligohymenophorea > Hymenostomatida > Ichthyophthirius > Ichthyophthirius multifiliis. The sequence continues at coordinate 27,550 of NW_004086711.1, forward strand.
ATATTGCTTCGATAATTTTTAATTTTAAGTTATATTTTTTTTGCTATTTAATAAATATTGTCATCATCTTTAAATTTCAAATCTTCATTATTTTATATTTCTTTGTTTTTATTATTAAGAAATGGCATAGTTGCATTTTAATTTTTATTTAATTAATATATTTGATCATTATTTTAATTATTTTATCTTTTTTTTTTTTAATTATTAATTTATTTTGTAAATTTTTAACTACTTTTTATTGTATTATGTTTTTTAAATTATTTTTTTTCTTTTTCGTTTAATATTGTTAATAAGTTATTGAATTGATTTTCAGATAATTTTATTTTGGGTAAAGCTTAAATTCTTTCCTTTAATAATTTGAATATTTTATTGAAAAACAAAAAATCATATTAATATACTTAACAATAATGATTATAAAATTAATTTTAGATATCTTAATCTTCTTTATTTTACTATATGTCTTGTAAACGAATATATTTTAAATAATCTTAAGCGGGAACTCTTTTATCAAAAAGATAAGTTATTGGAACTTATTAATGATATTTATGCATAATAATTATTTTTATAAAAAACTTAAATTTTATTATTTTTTATTAATTTTTTATTATTTATATTAACTATTAATTATTTTAATTTTATAAACAAAACAAAAAAATGTTTTATTAAAAACAATTTTTTTTAAAAAATAAATAAATAAGAAATATAATATTTTAGTAATTTAATATCATTTTTATAAATTTGTTATTATTAATGAATTCCCGCAATTATTTATAAAACTACTATTTATTTTTCCATTACTGTTCTATTTATTATAAAAATCTTAATTAATAAAATTTAATTATTCTTTATTTACTAAAGACAACTTAGAACAATCATTGTAATTATTATTTTGTTTATTAGGAATATTTATTTTGTTTTTTAATTAACATTGATTTTTATATTTATTATTATTAAATGTAATATTATTATAATGTATTAATTAAGTATTATTATTAATTGCTGTAATATTATTATTATTTATCTAAATATTATTTTTAATAATATTATTATTATTTTAAAACTTTGTATTTCCTATTCCTAAAACATTACTATATGAATTATTATTTGAGCTATAAGTTGAAGGATAGAAACTATAAAGGTTTTTTTTTACTTCGTTTCTTTTTTTTATAATATATATATATATATATATATATATATATATATATATATATATTATTTTTTATTTAAATAACTTAGATCTAGATCTTAAATTAAAATTAAGATTTTAATACTCTTTATTATTTATGTTTTAAATTTTATTTTTTTAATAATTATTATAATTATTATTTTTATAATTATTATTTTTATAATTTTTTGCATTTTATTAACTAATTTTTATATGCTCTATTTTTTTATTGTTAGAATTAAATTTTAGAATATTACTTTTATTTATATTATCTTTTAAATTATATTATTCATATACTTCATCATTTGTACTTTTATTATGAATTTTATTTATATTGTAAATAGTATTATCGTTTTAGTTATTTCCTGCTTTTAAAGGAGATGGATTTACTGTATTTACAATTTTTTTTTTCTATTGACTTATGAAAATAAAAAATAAAATTATTTTTTTGATTTAATTATAAAATTTTATTTTACTTTGTATTAAATATAGTAAAGTTATCTTTATCGTTATTATTTTAATTTATTTTAATGTCATAATTTCTATTTATAATTTAACTATTTTATAAATCATTTAAATTCGAATCCTTTATATGTATATTTAATTTTAAGTTTTTTATAAAAAAAAAAATATAAACCTTTAGAATTTTTTATAATAATTATATTCTTTTTTATAATCTTTTATTTTCACTAAAATAAGATAAATTCTCTTTATCTTTCATTGATAAATTATTAATTTCTTAATTTGCCTTTTGTAATTCTTTTTATAGTTTTTAATTTTACTCGTTAAATTTTTAATTATCTTTCGTATATCTAATATAATTTATTTTGTATTTTTTAATAAATCGTTTTATTCTTATTCAGTTTCTTCTATTTTTTATTCAAGAGATTCAATAAATAATTTTAGTTATTATTCAATCTTTTATTTTATATTTTAATATATTTTTATTTTATTTTTTTTAAAAAAACTCTGATATGATTTCTTGTTTCTCCTTCGTGTTTTTATAACATTTTTTCAAGATTTTAATAGTTCATATTCATTTGTCTTTTTTTATTATAAAAAAAATATTATAAAAATTGTTATATTTACAGCATATTTTATTCAATATTCTAAGTAAATATTTCTATTATTTATTTTAATTTTGTGTATGTTTATTAATTTTAATTTTCTATTAAATGAATTTATTCTTTAAATTAATATCTGATTTATTGATTGAATATTATATTTCCTTATTCTTTAATCTTAATTAAATTAATTTGTTTTCTTTTAAATTAATTTAGTATTTAATATATATATATTACATGTTAAATTAATTCTTCAATTATTTGTTTATTATCCTCTACTTAGTTCATATTTTTTTTTTTTTTTTACAATATAAATATTACTTAAATTGATTTTTATTTTATTTTAACTGATTTTATTATAAAAATAAAATAAATTAGTGTTTTTTTTATTTATCAATATCATAATTAATTCAAATAATAAAAAATTAATATATTAAAATTTTGTATTAAAAAATATAAAAATTTAATATATAGTCAAAATTTTTTTTCATTATTAAGCAAAATTATTAACTTTTTAGAGTTATGAAAAATCAACAAAAATTTAAGCCAAAGAACATTAATCAACTTAAAAATTACTAATTAACTTTCTATTCTGCTACATATCATTATAAAAGAAATTAAAAATTTCCGATAAACAAAAACCTTAATAGGGAAAAAGAAATGTAGTTTTGTAATTATTTTAATCATTTTAATTATTAGTAGTTTATAATTTAGCATTAGGATATTATTATAAAATAATTTATTATATTTAATTAATATTGCTACATTCAAAACTAACCTAATAACCTTTTCCGTATTTATTTTTAAGAAACTAAGGTGATCCATAACACATAAATTTCCCATTTATTAAAATTCCGATTTTAGTACATAAAAACTCGGCTTCTTACATACTATGTGTAGTTATAACAATAGCTCCATTTCTTAATTTTAAGCTTTAACTTAATGTATTCCATAAAAATCTAAAATATATATATATATATATATATATATATACAATTTGCATTTTCATATTTATTATACCTTTTTGATATAGGATCTACACCAGTAGATGGTTCATCGAAAAACTACATATCAGGACCTCCTATTAAAGCTATAGCTACACATAATTTTCTTTTATTTCCTCCACTGAGTTTACATGCTTATCTATGAGTATAGTCTTCTAATTAAATAACTTTCAAGAAATAATTTATACTTGCATCTAAATCTTTTCCTTTAAGTCCTTTCATTCTACCAAATAATTTTAAATGTTCTAATACTGTTAGGTTTTCATATATAGCATCAAATTAAGGACATATACCAACATCTTAATAAATATCCATTATTCCATTTTAAACTTCTATACTTTTAAGTTTTACACTGCCTTAACTTTTGTTAATAAAAGAAGTCAATATATTAAAAGTAGTAGACTTTCCAGCTCCATTTGGACCTAATAAACCTAAAATCTCACCATTTTATACACCAAATGAATTATTTTAAATAGCAGTAAAAGGTTTACTATTAATATTATATATCTTTATTTTTATATATATATAGATATAAATATAAATATAAATATATATATATAAATATATATATATATTAAAATTTATAATTTTAATAAATATATATATAATTATTTACATATATAATATTTTATTTTACTTTATATAAGTTCTAAACTTTTATTTTATCTAAACAATTTTTATTAGAAACTCTTATTTATTCCTTTATTACTTCTTCTGGTATATTATTATTTATTTATAAATTATTATTATTAATTTATTAATCTGGAATTAATTTAAAGTATTTATAATCTAAATAAATTGTAAAAATAGAAAAAACTATAAATTGAGCTGTAAAAATTAAATAAGTATAATTTATTTATGAAGGCCAAATATAATCTTCTGAAATTTCATTAATAGCTGTTTATAATGCAAATCATAAAAAACTTTTAAATAAGCATAAAAAAGGGGAAATTATTACCATTATATTCTTTATTAAAATTATATATATATTTTTTTATTTAAATTACAGATATGATTTAAATTTTATTATGTAATAAACAATACAGAATAAGAGGAATAACAAATACAAAAAAATAAGTTAATGATTGGTACTAACTATTAATATATATATATAATATAAGAATTTAAATAAATAAGTAATATATATAAATATAAATATATAAATATATATAAATATATATATATATTTATATTTATGTTTATATTTAAATTAATTTAATAATATATATATTTACTTTATAACATGTTTCTTCTTTTTTAAATACAAAAGAAATTAAATATGAATAAGTTATTAATGTAAATATAAAGAAATAAAGTAATCCAAAAGTTTATCCTATATTATTTATAATTTCTTCGAATTATAAGACAAAACAAAATATTATAAATAAAACTATTCCAAAAGTTGCAAAAATAATATCAAATATTAAAGTTCTGAGCCAATATGTATAACTCCTACAGCCCATTACACTTAGAACATATTTTAATTTTAATTCCCTTTCCATTACAGGTAAACCAGAATAACTACTAGTATTAAATGCAAATGCTAATATTTGACAGACTCCATTTAATATTAAACGTAATATACTTTTTTCATGAATTTATTATTTATTATCATGTTTATTTTATGTAATAGCCTTAGTACATATCAATATTCCGATAATCTGTAACACTAAAGGAAATAAAAACGATGAAAAAAGAGCTAAAGTACGCATAGTAATATAAAATTTACGCAAAAAGCAGGCATATGTTTAATTAATAAAATCAAATAAAGGTGGTTTGTATAAACATTCAGGTGTTAGAATATAAGAAAAATCAGTAAATTTTTCTTATTTATTTTAGTTCTAATATATAATAAAATTATATTAAATATAAAAATTATATAAACATTTTGTAATTTATATTAAAAGGTAAATTATGAAAATTTAGTTTTTTTTTTTATAAAAAAAGAAAATAGAAAATAGAAAATATGAGCAAATAAATTAAATAAATATATAATATAAAATTATATATAATTATATAAAATATACAATAAATTTACATTCTAATTATTTTTTAAATTTTTTTTTTTATCTTCACTTTCAATGTTTATAAAAGCATCTTCTAATGTATTCATTTTTAATATTAACTATTAATTTAATATTTAAAATGTATAAATAAAATATATATATATATATATATATATATATATATATATATATTTCTACATATATATACATAAATATTCTTTTTACTTAATAATTTTAATTTTATTCAATCAATTTAAATAATACTGTATAAACGTCTTATTCTTCAAAAGGTAAAGTAAATTATACTGTTCCATTTTATGATTGAGAATTAAAAATAGCTGTTTTTACATTATTTGTTACTATTTATTTAATATTATCACATTATTAAACAGTTAATTTTTTATTTTCATTTTTTTCCATTACTGTTAGATAATATCCTGTACCAAATTTGTTTTTTATAAAATCATTTGTACCTAAAGCCAACAATTAACCTTTGAACATAATTCCTATTCTATCTGCGACTTCTTCAGCTTCTTCTAGATGATGTGTTGTTAAAACTATTGTTTTTTATAGGCTTTTCATTTATAAAAGAATATGACATATTTCTTATCTTGCATTATAATCTAATCCACTTGATGGTTCGTCTAAAAATATTATTTTAGATCCACCTATCTATATATTATATAAAAAATAAATTAATTTTTTATAAAGTTATTTTTTTTTTAACTAAAGACATTGCTAAAGATAATTTTCTTTTATTTCCTCCACTTAATATAGAAGACTATTTTCCTCTCTCATTATTAAGTTAACATTTCATAATTAATTCTTCTGTTTCTTATTATATTTATTATAAACTGCAACCTTTTATTTGTCCAATAAATTAAAGATGTTCTTCTACTGTTAATTAATCATAAAGAACATCTTTTTATAAGCAAACTCCGAAGCTTTGTCTTATTTTATCTATATCTTTATCTAAATACATATCACATATTATTATTTTACCATTGTTTTTAGATATAAGACCCGTTAATATAGATATTATAGTACTTTTTCCAGCTCCATTATGGCCAAGTAAACTTAAATAAAAAAATAAACTAAATATATATATATATATATAAATATATATATATATTTATATATATTAATTTTATTATATATTATTTTTTAATTTTATTTATCATATTTTTATTACCAAAATATTTATTTTTCAAATAGTGTCAGAGACAAATTATTTATAGCTGTAATTTCCCCAAATTTTTTATTTAATTTTCTTATTTTAATAATAGTATTTAAATTATTTATATTCTTAAAATTTTCCTTATAAATTGCAGTATTAATATCTTAACTTGAAATTATTCTTTATTAGATTTCTTCATCTTCTTCAGCAAAATCTTATTTACTTAATTATTATTCACAGGTATTTTATATATCTTAATGTTTTTTTTCCAAATCCAATTTATGAAAAATAATGGTTCTTTTTATGTTCCATATTCATTTTTTACTACCTATATATTAATATATCATAATTTGTTTTAATACAAAAGATACTTAATCAAAATAGACATATAGTAGAATATAAAAAATAGCACTAAAAACAGAAATTAAAACTCCATCTATATAATCGAAATTGAGATTAATATTTTTAAATACGAAATTTTTATTAATTTATTTATCAGAAATAAAAATAAGCGAAATGCATGATTAAGGAAAAATGAAAGAAATTAAACATAATACAAATTTATTTTATCTTATTTAATTATCAAAGCATGATTTTTGAGCTATAGAACCTATAATTTAAATTAAACTTGTAACTTATGATGCTAGCTTTGGTTTCGAAAAAAATGTGGTTAGCATATATGCTTAGTTCATAACAGCACACATATATAATTAATACATTAAAAAATTTTAAAAAATTATTCGATATTTTAGAAAAAAGCAAAAAATAGAAGTAATCCAATGTATATATAACCGCACTATATTATTTTTAAAAAATTTAGAATATTTCATATACATATTAATTTTATTACTATAAATAAAATAAAATAATTGTATAAAAACCACCCTAAATTATATGCAGATGACCTAATACCCATAATCTTTAATGTTTAAATAATAAATAAAATATATATATATAATAAATATATATATATATATATATATATATATATATATATTTATTCTTTTAAATTTTTTACTTTTTAATATTCTTTATATTTTTCATATTTCTCATTTACAAAAGAATATACGAAAGATTTTAATATACTTTATATTGATAAAGGAACCATTAATTATGATAAAATAGGTAAGCCTCCAATATTTAATTTATTTAATTTTTCTTATTTTTTATATATTTTTTTTTATTAAATAATTTTATAAAACTACATGCAGTAATCGCAAATATAGCTGCTACTAAAGGAGATATTAAATCTTTTATATATTATTTTTATTTAATATTTATTAGCAGGTTTTTAGAAAATATTATTTTTGATTGAGTCCACATATAGTTTATATTTTTAATTTTATTTTAATAATATTTTTATTATTTTTTTGAATAATAGATAATAAATTAATAAATATTTGGTTTAAAATATATTTATTTTTAATTGATTATAGTACGATCATACATATTTTTAATAAAAGATAATAATTAATTATTTTGAAATATAATAACAAGTTAATCTATTAATATCTTTTAAAAAAGTAAAAATAAAAACTCGATAAAAATTAAATTATATTTATAAAAATAATATTTTTAAATTTTAGAAAATTACAAGTTTAATTATTTTTATA
>NW_004086709.1:0-13273 GCF_000220395.1 Ichthyophthirius multifiliis
TATATATATATATATATATATATACTATTTTTATAAAATAATATATTTATATACAATTTTTCTTTTTTATTTTTGAAAAATAATCTATATTATATATTTTTTACGAATACTATAAATAAATAATAAATTATATAATAAGTTTTTAATAAAAAAATTAATAATTTTTGTTTAATATATAATCTTTGTTTATTATTAAAATTTTTATATGTTTTATAAAAATACAACAATATTTTTTATTTATTGATTAAAAAAAAAAAAAAAAAAAAAATTATTGGTTGGAATTATAAAAATCTAAAAAAAAAATTAATTTTAATATTTTTATTTTTTTTTAAAAAAAAAAAAAAATTTCAATTTTTTTTTTTTAATCTATAAAAAAATATTGATCATAAAATAATAAAAGTTAATTTCCCTTAAAAATAATAAATAATATTATATATTAAAATAAAAATATGAGTTTTTCCACTAATACATCATATAATCCTTAATAATTCCACTATTAATAAAATTTTGAATATCCATAATTAACTGAATAAGCAAGAGTAGAATAATTACGTTTCCTTCAATCTAATTCTAATTTTAATTTACTTAATTATAATAACTTCCCATCTTTATTAACAAATCCTATATCTTTATCAGCTTCAGACAATATTCCCAGTGATTCTTAAGAAGATATTAGCGAATATTCTCCCTAATAATCACAATCTGGTGAAAATTCAAGTAATTATTAAACCTCAATAAGCATTTAATCAAGCTAAAGTAGCAAAAGTCCATAATTAAGAGTCTAGAGTGCACCTGCACGACCTTTAACGTCTCTTGAAGAGTTTAAGAGAAGCGAATTATTTATGACTTTAGAAGATATTATATTAAAATCATCAAAATTAATATAAAGTGATTTCCAGAAATTCGATTTGGACTCGCCTGAAGGTTAGAAATCTTTTAAGAAATATTTCTAAAGTCTTGAAAAATTAATAAAATATTCACAGTGTAATATTAGTTGTAGAAAATATCGAGAATAATTTACAAAAGCATATAAAATTCTATATAAAGAAGAAGAACTTTCGTATTTAAATGAAATTTTTGATTCTGCTTAAGAAGGATTTCCTTATTTATATGTAAATGGTGAAAAATATGTGTTTTCTGAAAAAGTACTTGTTTTTGGGAAAGAATTAATGGAAAATTATTTCAAAATGTAGAATTAAATAAGAATTTTTTATCAAAAAATTTGCCAAGAAAACCTTTTTGAGGAATAAATTTAAGAATCAACAAATTAATTTAAAGTTTTTTTAGAAAAATTCGATTCTTCTTGGACTTAGTTTGAAGAAATATATGTAAAAGAATTAATGGTAATAGAGAAATAAGCACGTCGTTATGTTTAAAATGCTCTTGATATATTAAAAGAATTGGAAAAAGTAGAAAACAGTGAGAAAAAGAAGGGAAAAGTATTCATTTAGAACCATTAAGAATACATAAACTTATAAGAAAATCTTTGCAAATAGATATGTTTAATGAATTCGGTGGCAAATATGGAAGGTAAAGGTCGAGATGATCTTGATTTTAATATTTTATAATAATCAGAAGGTATATTAAGGAGAATAACAAACGAATAATCAAAAGCAGTGAGAAATTTGGCTTAATAAATAAAAGAAAATTTAAGCTCTTTAAGAAATGTATTGAAAAAATATGAAGATAATATAGAAATGTTGGATCCTTAATTAAAAAATAATAATGAACTAGTTTAAGCTTTAAATAAATATGAAGATTCTTGGGAAAAGGGAAAAAACTATTTTTTAGATGGGAAAAAATGCTCGTTTTTAATTCATTTTTCCCATATTATAGAGACTACTGGGTAGAAATATAAATAATTCCAGGAACTAATAGATATACGAGATGCTGATATTTTTTTATATATACCATGTTTACTTGTCTTAAAGCTTTTAGATAAGGATGATAAGAATATTTGTATGTTTTTTTTACCTTAAATGTTCGAAAAAGGACATAAATTTAATGAGATTTTGGATGATTTAAATAAAGAGTTTTTTAGTTGGAAAAATTAGTTTAAAAAAAATTATGTTTATTATAATGTTTTGGAATAATAGTTATTAGGGATTAGAAGTTATGATAATGATTATTATGGGGGTTAATTGGAGAAAATTATTTAAAAAATTAAAATCTTGGCAATGGAGATACAAAGAAATAATCCGATTGAGTGGAATTCTTTCATGGACGTTTCTTTATGTTCTTAATGATAGTTTTAATTTAATTTTAAAATATACTTAAATATATATATTTATATATATGCATATATAATATATATTAAATATATATATATATATATATATATATTTTATTATAGTCTTTATATACTTTACTTTATAATAATAATTTATATTTAATTAAAAAAATTAATTTAATAAACGAAAAAATTTTTCATATTTATAAAAAAAAAAATTCATATATTATTATTTAATTATTAAAAAAATATATATACTTAATTTATATATATTTATATATTTATTGTTTAATTAATATTTTTATATTTCTATAATTTATCAAAATTATTTACTCTGTTCAAAAGATCCATATATATTAACACAATATTTTTTTTATATATTTTCTATTATATATATACTCAATTATATTTGTTATATTATTATTTTTTGCTTTTTAACTATATACATATATGCTTAAAATATTAAATATATAATATTTGTTTAGTTATTTTTTTCTATTTTATATTTCATTTAATTTCACAATATTTTAATCAGATTGAGTTCTGTATACTAAGCAAATTTCTTAAAATATATGAATTTTATCATCTATCCATTTATAATTAATTTTACATTAGTTCTCTTATTTTACACACAAAACTTAAATAATATATATATATATAATTTATATATATATAATATATATGATTTGTTAAAAAATTTTAGTAACAAATATATAATAGAAAATAAATTATTTGTAATAATAAATTTTTTTGTTTGTATTATGTAATTTACTATCTTTAATTATAAAAAATCTATTTGAATTTTAAATTGGAATAATAAAAATCTCAATTCACTAAATAAATCTAAATTATAATTTTTTATTTAATATAAGCTTTTTATCATAAGAATGCTAAATTAAATAAACGAAATTAAGATTTAAATCAAATTAATAGAAACTTTAAAAGGACAGTCTTTAGATATAATTAAAAAATAAAATATGTAAAACGAAGAAATAATCGAAAAAAACGAATTAAGAAATCGTGTGTAAAGAAACTATTGAAAATAATAAAATTTCTTATGTAAATATTAATGAATATTAAGTAATAAATTTGCAATTTACATAATAATTAAATTCAAATATGCAAAATAAAATAGAAAAAAATAATTAATTATATTTTAGTTAATAAAGGACTATTATAAATGAAGAATTAATAATTAAAAATATGATTTTAGTCTTATTTCTTAAAACTCTAACATTTATTAATTGAAAAGAATTAATTTCAATAAAATATTGAATAATAATAGTCATGAATTTAATAAAAGTTTCTTTTTTAAATGTAAAATAGCAATTAATAAAAATAATGATTCGAATAAAAAAAAAATAATTTTAAGACTTATACTATTGAAAGGTTAATAAAATAAATAATTAATAAGTAGAAATTATTAAAAACTTATATTTATAATAAATTACTATATTTAATTAAATCAATTGACTGATTTTATTTAAATTAATATAGCTAATTCTTTAACTAAAGTAAATAATTTAAAAATTGTCATTTCTATATTAGAGAAATATATAGTGATTTCTAAATAAACAATTTACAGTTTAAATAGGAGAAAAATATAAAAAATGATAATTCTTTTAATCAATAATTAACTTAATAATGACAAGAAATAGTTTAGTTAAAAATTATTATTAATAAAATTAAAAAAACGTATTTAAGAAATTATTAAATGAATAAATTAAGTTAAATACTACAATTTAATTAAAGCCATAACAAATAACATAATCATAATAGTATTAAAAAAAAAAAAGAAAAAACTTAAAAAAATATTATTATTAGAGAGTACATATTTAAAATATCAATTTAAATAACGAAATTTCAGATTCGAAAAAAAAAATCAATTAATAATTTACTTAAATTAAGAAGCCAAAAAATAAATAAAAAAATTTAATAAAATATAAAGAAATAGAATAATTGATAAAAAAAAAATATATATAAAAATCAAAATAAATAACTCTCATATAATAATTATAGACTTAAATTAATTAGAATTAGGTATTATTTCAAAATTATCATTATTATAACTATTTGTTTTTAATATTAATAAGAAATTATTGACCTTAAAAATAGAAAACGAGGAATAAAAACCACTAAAAAGTGCCAAAATGAACTTTAAATTTAAATATTATTATACTCCAATAAAAATACTGGAAAAAATAAAAAATGATTGTGATTAAAATTACAGTGTCAAATTAATTAACTATGTAAAAATAATTGTATTTATTATAATAATTAAATCATTAAAAGCGTTTTCCTTAATTAAAAAAACATAAGAGTTTTAATTAAAACTTGAATTATTATAAAATTAATTCTAAAACACTTGAGCAAGTCTTTTGAAAATGTATGTTAGGAAATAGTACAAATTTCATTTTTTATTTTGATTAATTATGTTAATAATAACTTCAATATATTTAATTTAGGTAATAATAATGAATTAATAATTTAATTAAATTAGCTATTTATAATATTTTTAATGAAATAGAAAAGAATTATTGATGAATAAACTATATAGAATAATAAGTTAGTAAAGGAATGAAGAATTATATATTATTATTTTATATTTATTTGAATTTAATTTTTTAAAATTATTCTGTTTAAATTTTTATTTAATATATATATTTTTTATTTTGTTTTGTTTCAGATACAGAAATAATTAAATATTAAAGCTATTAAAAATATATTGTAAATAACAAATTCGTATAATGTATAATAAGCATAAGTCTTCATAATCATATCATAATATTTAAAACAATTTCTTAAAAGTAGAACAATAACACTTAACATTTAGACAGAAATGAACTCTAAAGAATTTTTAATATAAAAATGTTTTTTAAAAAAATTTTGTTTTAGTTTTAGCTTTTGTTTTAGTTTTTGTTTTTTTTAAAAAATAGAGATTAAATCATAAATTTCTTCCTTTTCTATATTATTATTTTTCTCTTATTTATAGAAAGAATAAAAGAATAAATAAAAAGCCACACTAACAATAATTTAGCCAGAAAAATTATTCAGGAAAACATTAAAAAAAAAATTGCATAATTTGTGTCATATGAACCTAATTACTTAATATTCAATTATAAAGAATTTATCTCATATTTATGATCTGTATCAAAGTAATATTTATTACCTAAAACAAATAACATCATAAAAGGAATTCCAGTTTATTATATTCTTAAATACTAGCAAATATTAAATAATATACTAATTATTAATACTAAAAATATAAAATAATAAAATGAAGTATAATTCATAATATAAAGGAAAGGAATAAATAAACCAGAAAGAACAATTAAGTATTTATTAATAAATCGAAGCTTTTATTTGATAAAGAATATCCTGTATATATTCTCGAATGCTATTATAATGTAACTTAAAATAGGGAATATAAGCATTAATGTATAATCGGTTATAATTTTAGAGTTAAACAGTGAAAAATAAATAAAGCAGAAAACAAATTAAAGGTAATTAGAAAATTTAATGATATTTTTTTAAAAGGAATCATTTAATACGCCACATATTTAATTTGTAGTTCTTAAATAAAAAAATCCAATTATAAATAAAGGAATGTACACATCAATTATTTTTATAATAATTAAACTACTATTAGAGACATCAATGTATTTTTTATCAAAAAAGATAGAAATAATCATAATTAAAATTTAATTAAATATTTCGATTTTATTAGATTTATTTAGCCTCTTAGAATAATAACATTATAAAATAAACACTATAGAAATTAATAAAAAGGAATATTAAATAAAATATTGATAATTTTCTCTATAGTCATTACTAATATTTAATACTGAATAAGAAATAATTCCAATTAAAAATAAAAAAGAATTTAAATTTAATTAAAAAAGACTTTTAATATTATTATTATTTTTATTATTTTTATCATATTCATTATTATTATTATTGCTGTTTTTTATATACCTTATTATTTCAACTAAAAAATAAGATATTAATATTATCAAAAATATACTCAAAATTATTGATGTTTCCATTATAAATCCAAAGCAAATTAGTAAAATAAATATCACTAAAATTATTACATATATTATTGTTTTTCTACTATTTAGCTAAAAGTTTATTTCTATAGAAGGTTTTTTTTAATAAATTTGTATTTTTAAAGCTTAAATATTAAAGAAAGTAAACAAAAGCAACTAAATTAAAATTAAAATTGCTACAATATTTAAAAACATAAAACTTTGAAACATATCGTTTATTTATTAAATAATTGTTTATGAGAAATTCCTTACATTTTTTATAAAATTATCTAATTATTCTTAATCAATCTCATATTTATCATTTTTATAATTATTAAATAATTATATATATTAAGATTTAATATTTTCTGCCTTTTTATTAATTCTCATAAATGTTTATTTATTTGGCTAATTAAAAAGCTAATATTTTTTTTAGAAAAAGTCTTAAATTTACCTAAAATTCGTATAAAAGGCATTCGCAACAACAGTATTAGTAATTCCAGGAAGATCCACGAAAAAATCCGGTATAATACTTCCAATATTATTAATAGGCAATGGATTTCCTTTTAACATACATATAGTTGGAGTTAAATCTAATTAATAAGTAAAACCATCTAAAAGATGTGTATTATCCATTATTTATGATATATTTCTATTTTTTATAAACCCTTATTAATTATAACCAAAAATAACACTTTAGATTTCCTATTCAGTATCTCCTCCGTGAGTAAAATATCTTCCATTAAAAGAAAACCCATGATCTGAAAATGCCAATAGAGTACTATTATTATCAATTATATTTAATATTTATGAAATAGTATCATTATACAGTTAAATTCCTTTCAGAATGCCTAAATTTTTCATAAAATCCTTATTTTATTCCGCACTATGTATTAAAGTATCTAAAGCTAATAAATGAGTATAGATAATATCACAATTAAGATCATCTTATATAGTCTATACTAATATTTACTAACATTTTAAATGTTATTATATTATTTCTTACTCTGTACTTGCCTCTAGAATTAATTTTTTGAGTTTCATTTGCTCCGGAAAGTAGTTTTCCCACATTTCAGAGCCTATAAAGCATGATTTTTTTTAGAATTATTAATATTATTAATATACAATATTGTCAGTTTTTATTTCAGAACTTACAAGATTTTCGTTTAAAATAAACCAGGCTGGAATATGACCGGTTAGAAATGCGTTTATACGTAAATAAGTCTCCGATATAGTCTCTATTATGCCTTTAATTAAGATTGTGTTAGAGAATTCCTTGTTTAAAGATTATGTAATGGATGGTACTAAATATTCTTCATATGTATTATCTTTTTAATTTATACTTTATTAAAAATTAACTACAACATGGTAAGGTAGGCAGTCTAGTATTAATATGATTAATTTCTAGGTTTATGGAGGAAACCAGTATTTTTTATAGATTTCTTTCTGGTTATCGTTATCAAAATACATTTCTTGTATAAAAGGATTTCCTAATATCGAATTTTCTTATAATAAAGGATAGGGGCAGAAAAAGCCGAGATTATATAAAAGAAGGCCTACAGTAAATAAAATAATTATATTAAAATATATATATTCAGATTTAAATTCCATTTTTTTTTTTTTTATTTAGATAATATAAATATAAATTAATTATATTTAAATTTATATTTATTTATATCTATATCTATATTTATCTATAATTTATATATATTTTTTTTGAATTCCTTTATTATTTAAATAATTTAATTATTATTTAAATTATCATATAATTTATATAAAAATATAACAATTTTTTCATTTTTTATTTTTTAATCTTTTTTATGTTTTAAAAGTATATTTTTTAATTGACTTTTAAACTTTCGCTAGTTCTTTTTTTTGTATATCTTCATTATTAGCAAGTCCTTCATAATAAAGTAACTCTCTGATATCTTTAAGCTCTTATAAATCATCTATTTTTTCGAATTCTTCTCTTTTCTTTTCCATATTTTTCTATCTGAATTTATCTTTCTTTGTAACTGGTAATCTTATATAATTACTTTCTTCAAATGAAATCCTTTCCTTTTCTTATTTTGCTAATTTATCTTTTTCCCCAAATCTTTCGACTATAGGCCTATTATTAAGTTTAAATTCATCTATATCTTTAGATAGATTTTCAGCTAATTTTCTTTTGAGATAAGTTTATCTCCTTTTCTCTTATATTTTCTCCTTTTCTTTTATTTAGTTATCCTTATTTAAAACTGCCTGTAATTTGGGGACTTAATAAATACCTTTTTTCTCTTTGTTTTCATCTTAGTCTTCTTCTTAAATTAATTCAGGACGAGGTTTATATAATTCGGGATTATCTTCTTCTTCTTCTTCGTTTATTTTTTTTTTAGTAGTTTTCTTTTATAAGGATAAACGCATTAGTTTTTATATTTAGTATTCCAATTTTTTTTCAACTGGCTTTAATTTTCCTAATAAAGTTTTATAAAAAATCAATTTTTTTAATAAAGTTTGGCCTTATATAGATTTTCCATTTATTTTAAAAAGTAAATAAAAATTTATACAAATTAAATAATTCATTAATATTTCATTTTTAGAATTTAATAAGGAAATGCCTTTTTCTAAATTTAATTTTTGTGTATTTTTTTATAATTCTTCTAATTGTTTCTATATTTCCTTATTATTCCTTAATATTTCTTCAATATGTTTATTATATTCTTCTAAATCACCTTCTTATATAATACATTCTTAATTTTATTTTAAATCTTAATTCTTTAATATATGTTAAAATTCTATATCATCTAAATTTATTCTCTATATATATCTTTATAGACGGTCGAAATAATTCTCCTCGTTAATGTTTTTGTCAAATAATTCTTTATTTTCGTCATCTTATATATCTTCTTCTTCATTTTCTTAAATTTATTGTTCAGATATTATTGAGTTTTCCTCGGTTTCTTCTTTATTTGATGAAAATACGCTTTATTCTTCTTCTTCTTCTTAAATGCTTGATTAGCTTAAACTTTCTTCTTCGGATTCAATTTAATTTTAGGTTTTTTTTTTCATTTTATTTTGTGTTTTTTGGTTTTATTTAAAGTATAATTTTATATTTAATTAATATAAATTTGTTTGTGTATATTATTTTTAATTTTAGTTTATAAAAAAAAAGTATAATTTTTAGAAAATTTTTTTTTTTTTTTATATGTAAAAATGTAAAAATATAAAAAAAATTTAAATGAAATATATATATATATAAATACATATAATTTTATTATTTCAAAATAAATGCTTAAATGGTATAATTATTTATGTTTAATGTAATATTGATATTAAATAATATTTTTTATATATATAATTAATAGTCTTTTTTAATACTTAACATTAGTTATTTGCATATTAAAAAAATAATTTTAAATATTGAAAAAAGACTCTGATTTAAATCAAATAAATTATTATTATATTATATTAATTATAAATAGTATTTATTTATTTTTAAAATATTTTGTTTATAGTTAGTTAGTATTTTTTATATATTTAAGTCTTATAGTAGTTATCTTTCATTTCTATATTATATTTTTAAAAATTAAAACAAAAAAAAGGCCAGACAAATAATTACTGTATATTGACTTATTAATAAACAAGTATAGAAATCTTATTTATTTTTATTTATAGGATATATAAATATTTTATGAAACGGAATATCTGCTTTTATATATTTTATAATTATTTTTATAAACTCTTTTCTAGAAATAGTATACTAAATATTTATTATTTATATTGTTACGATCACTATCTCTTTACAAAAATGTAAAAAAGGAATAGTAACAAAAATATCTACTGAAAATTTTAAACTTCGCTTTTATTATTATATATATACAAATATAAATATATATATATAAATATATATATATATATATATATATTTTTATATATATATATATATAATTTTATATATATTTTTCTTTGTCTGTATTTATTATTTTGATTTTTCTGTAAATATTTCGTTTTACTCTTTTATGAGATTTTTTTAAAATGTAAGTAATAATTACAATATATTTCAGGCAATAAAAATTGTTAATATTTTTAATATGTATATTCCAATAAAATTATAAGTAATTTTATACCGATATTTAAATAAATATATAAATAACCATATAACTTAATAGCTTATATATTGAATTTCTTAGTTTATTTTTATATATATAAATATAATTATAATTATTTATATATTATATAATATCATTTTCTTAAAATAAAATATCAATAATATAAACAGTATAAACATATAATAAACAATAACTAAAGTTATAAAAATTTTATAAATAACATCTAAATTATTTTAGGAAGAAAAATCAGAATATCTAATTTTTGCCTTTATATATAAAAGAAAAATAATAACTATATATAATTTATTTGTCTAATTTAATTCTTAATTATATAATTAAATATATACTACAACTAATATCTGATAAGAACGAAATGAATAGGATTATAGGTTTAAATAAAGTAGAAAGTTAATTATATTTATTTGAAATGTAAAATCTTTCTTTCACAAATTTAAGGCAATATCTGAATTTAAGAAAGATTTGAAATAAAAAAAGAAGCCTAAAATATATAAAGGGATTTACTAAATTACTATAAAAATAATAAATAAATAGATACACAAAATCTTTTTTTATATATTTTTTGAAAATTTCCTATTTGAAAAATATAGTAAAACTCCCTTAATAAGAGTAAAACATGACATTTAAATTGATTAGAATTTCTCCCTAAAATCAAAAAAAAGCAAAACCGATAAAAATAAAAGAAATTTTGGTAAAAATAAATAAATAAATATTGTCAGACAAAAAACTAATTTTTAAAGTAAATAAAAATCTATTATTATTTTATTAAAGAAAATTAATATTGAGAATAATTTATATTTTATATATATAATATAAATATTTTTATAATAAAATAAGATATTTAAATTAAGGTATTAATAAATAATGAAATATGTATAATTTTATTATTTTCATAATCATTTAAAAGTTAAAAAATAAAAGAAAAATTTTGTTTATTTTTTGTATGTATGTTATTTATTTAAATTTTCAATATTTTATAGATATTTTTTTTTATTTTATAAAAATATGTATTTTTTTTATATATATATATTTAGATTTTTTTTTATTTAATTAGTTTTTGTATATATAAAATATATTATTTATTATTATTTTTTAATATATATTATATATAAAAAATCCATAAGAAAATAATTATTTAGTATATATCAATAGATTCTTGTTTATTATATATTATGTTTATATTAAAATAGTTCGGTTATCCCTATAAAATCTATTTTTTAGAATAAACTCTTTTTTTTTTCCTTTATTTTTCCATATATTACCTTCTTTAATTATATTTTTCGTTTTTTTTTAAAAAGGATAATATATAGCTTTTCTTAATATATAATTTTAAATAAATATGTTATTATAAAAGTCTTTTTTTTGTATATTTTTATATGTTTATTATTTAATTAATAATTTTTTTATTTTATTGAATAATTTAATTTTTTTTTTTCTAAAACAAAAAATAAAATACATAAAGATATTATATTTTTTTTGTCAATTTTTTTTCATTTATTCTTTAAGTGCTTAAACGAAATTCTTTAAATAAATTTTTTTCTTATTTTATATAATAATTCTATGTGTATTAGCAAGTTAATTGCATATTTTTTTCTTTAGATAAATAATCCTTAATTTCTACAAAATATTTCTATAGTTATATTTATTATAATAAGATATATATTCATATTATTTTTCAAAATTATCTATAATAAAAAATTTTAATTATCTTAAATTTAACTAAAAAGAAGTTTTATCATGCTAATCATTTTATTAATTAGAATTTTATTCATCTTTTTTAAGGTTTTTTATTTTTCTATTCCTTAATTGTTTTTTAACATTTAATTATTTTATTAATTATTATTTTTATAATTAAAATCCATACTTAATTAAGGAAATTTCGCTATTGATATTTTTTATTAAGTTTGTTTTATAATGCTCAGGTTATGAAAAGACTCTTAGTTCTATTTTGTGATTTAAGGTTCTAAAATTAAATTATTAATAGTCTTAGTTTATTCTTATTATATAAGATTATTTATTTATAAATTAAAATTTTCAAATTATGTAAAAGTATTATTTTCAAGATCTTATTGAACTTTTTTTTATTTTTTATTGTTATTTAAATAATATTAAATTTTAAAACATTTTTTAAAAATTACTTAATTATTCTTGTATTATATAATTATTTTAGTTTTCATTATTTTAAATATATTATTATTAAGATTATTATTATATAACATTAGTATTAATATTTATTTCTGAATTATTATTATTATTATTTTATTCTAATTCATTTTCAAAGCTTTAATTTTGATTTTCATCTATAATAATAATTTAATTGTTTTGAAAGTCAATTATTTAATTTTATTCGAAAAATTATTAATCATTAAAATTATAATCTACAATAATATATATATATATATATATATAACTTTTATTTATTTTATACTTTCATTAAGATTATATAACTTGCTTTTATCAGAAAAAAAAGAAGAATTTTGACTCGAAATATAAGAAATATCATCGTTTTTATTTTTAATTTAATTGTTTTTTTATTAATTAATAATCTATTTAATTTTATTATTATTTTTCTTATTAATAATTTATGCAGCATGTATATTATTTAGTCTACATTTTTTTAAATTTTTTCTTATAATCTATAGTTTAAGAAAACTTTTTTATCTAAAAATACTTCTTTAATATTCAATTCTTATTTATTCGATACTACAATTATTTTTTGCAGAAACTAAGATCTATATTAAATAATTATAAAATATATATTAATATACATATATACATATATATTTAAATTTAAATATATATGTATATATGAATATATGTATATATATTAATATATTTATATAAATAAATATATATTTATTTTTATATATATTTATAAATATATATATATATATTTTTAACGTATAATA
>NW_004086709.1:13820-16952 GCF_000220395.1 Ichthyophthirius multifiliis
AAAACTCTCATAATCATTATCATATTTTTTCAATATATCCATAAACTCATTTCTAGAACAATATGCTATATGTGTCATATTTACACTTTCGCAATCAGATTCTCTTGGATTTGATGTAAAAAACGAATAATGTCCAAAGGCATCATTTGTCTTTTATATTATAAATACTATATTTTTTTTTTTTTATAAAGTACATATTTTGTATCTATTTTTATTTATTATTTTTATTAATTATTCACGGTTAATTTTACTTCTCCTTTAATTATTATAAAAATTCGATTTTCTTCATCAATTTCTTAGTTTGAATATATAGTTTGTCCATGTGCATATACTTTTTCTCTCATAACTTAAATTAAATTTTTAAGGATATCATCACTAAAATATTCTCCTAAAATCTTACTGTTTTTAAGTATTTTCCAATAAAATTAAAACCTAACCTTATTTTTCAGAGTAGGATCTATTTCATTTAATATATCTAATCCATGTTCAGGCGAATCAATTTAACTGTTTTACAAATAAACCAGATTTTTTATTACTTGAATTTATAATGATTATTCTTAGAATTTTATATTAATAAAAAAAATATATATATATATAAAAATACCTATTTATCTATTAGACATATATTTCGTTAATTAATATTTTTATTCTCTAAATAAAAAAATTATTATATTATAAATATATATATATATATATATATATATATATATATATTTACTTTATAATAGCTTCTCTTTTTTCTTTTTCTTAAAATAACGTTCCAATTACATTTACTGTATATGCAAACTATCCACAAGAAATTAAAGTAATAAAAATCGTATAAACTATTTCTATATTATTCTAAGGCGTAATATCTCCATACCCAACAGTGACCATAGTAATAATGGAAAAATAAAGACTATTAATGTATTTAGTTTACCAATCTGAATCCTAAAAAGATTTAGCCAATATCCAATTTTTCTCATTATTAAAAGTACTCGTTAAATGAAATCCACATCCACACATATGTGCTACAAGAATAATAGAAATTGCTAGCTTTATAAGGGTGGCTGAAGTGATATGTTTTTGAGAAATTTAAAATCGCTCATCTAAATTATTAATTATGTCTTAGATTTGGAAAATTCTTATCAAAAATATTAATTTGATATATGAAAAAGCTTCATTTGAAATTATAACGGTGGTAATAATATCTACCCAAAAGTTATACTTTACATACTATTTGAAAATTTCGGATCTTTTATTTATTAAAGAACCCTCATATGAGTAATATCCAAGATTAAAATTTACCAAAATATCTATAAAAAATACTAATATGGGTAAAGTAAACAGAAAAAAATAAATATCAGATGTATAATTATGACTTCCATATAAAAACGATATATTTATTGGAATATATAAGATTTATTACAAAAGCAAAATTACAAGAATAAATTTCCAAACAATTATTAAAGCACTATCAGGCTTAAATACATTTATTTTGTTTTATAAATATTTTATTAATCTTATATTACATAATGTACTTATAAAACTATTATATATTATATTATTTTATTTTTTGTTTTAATTAATATGTAATTATTCTTCTTATTATTATTATTATTTAAAAAAATATGTTTTGTCGTTTATGTAATTGATATGTGTTTAATTTAATCTTTAAAAGCGTATTTTGGCACTTTAGTTTTTTATTCTTTTTATAAAATTTTTTATTTATATTAAAATATTTATGAATCTCCAACTTATAGAGAGCTTTTTATTCATTAAAAATTAGGTTTGTAAATTATTTTGTTAATCTAAACTATTTTCTTCTAATTGATTTTAATTTGATACATAATTTACATTCAAAAACTTCATTTTCCCTATAATTTCTTTATTTTAATCTAATTATTTTTCTAATGCTTATCTTCTACCAATATTAACTAGTTTTTTTATAAGTTTTTTTTTGTATCAATTTAATCAATGTTATTTTCTTATTATATTGGAAGTATTTTTTATTTTATACGATTTACAACTTTTGAAAATAAAGAAACTTTTTTTGTTTACGAAATTCGGCAAAATTTGAGTTAAGTTTTTGGCAATAATTCATTCAAATTGGTTGTTTCATTTTTTATTTCTAATATTTTATTTTATTATCCAACTATTGTATCTCTTGGAGTTTGAGCTATCTTTTCTATTTCATTTATTATATTATTTTTACTATAATAATTGTTAAGGTGAATAGACATTATTATATTTATATATTTATTTTCCTTATTTTTTCTAAAGTATTTATAAAAAAAATTTAATTAATTATTATTAAAGTATTTTTTAATAAAAATTATTTGAATTTAAATATATATTTATTTATATATAACTTATTGTTAATAAAATTTAAATGATTATGAAAATATTTATTAGAGTTTCATTTTATTTACATATATAAAAAAATATTATTTAAATAAAAAATAATAAAAATATAAAATTTTATTTAATAATATTACTCGAATAATAATAAAAAAATTTTAAATAATAAATAAGAATTCTTTTTTAATATTTAAATAATTACATAATGAAATTTTAACTAAAAATAAACTTTAACATATGAAAATAGTTTTTTTTTCTTAAATAAATAATAAAAAATATAATAAGAAAAGTATATATATTTTATAAAAACCACAAAGATTATAAGAATTATATATATATTTTTTTAAAATATTTATATTATTTTGTAGTTATATACATAACATATATATATATATATTTTAGTATTTTCTATAAAAAATTTTAAATGGTTATTTCCAAATTAATTAAACTTCACTAAATAAAAAAAAATTATAAAAAATTTAAAATTAAAATAAATAAATATGTATAAATTATTAAAAGAAATTATGCAAAACATTAATATAATGAATCATTAAATTAGATATATATTATTCAAAGAATGTAAGTAATATTAATTAATTTAAATATATATTTTATTAAATAAAAATGTTTCTATTTTAAATTCGACATATTAAAACTTTTGATTTATAACCTTCAATTTATTTATATAAACCTTATTTAAGATTTTATTTTTATTAAATATATATATATATATATATATATATATATATATATATATATATATATATATATATATATATATATATATCTTTG
>NW_004086707.1:0-1395 GCF_000220395.1 Ichthyophthirius multifiliis
TCTGTGATTGTGGGTTTAGTAGGTTCTGTGATTGTGGGTTAGTAGGTTCTGTGATTGTGGGTTTAGTAGGTTCTGTGATTGTGGGTTTAGTAGGTTCTGTGATTGTGGGTTTAGTAGGTTCTGTGATTGTGGGTTTAGTAGGTTCTGTGATTGTGGGTTTAGTAGGTTCTGTGATTGTGGGTTTAGTAGGTTCTGTGATTGTGGGTTTAGTAGGTTCTGTGATTGTGGGTTTAGTAGGTTCTGTGATTGTGGGTTTAGTAGGTTCTGTGATTGTGGGTTTAGTAGGTTCTGTGATTGTGGGTTTAGTAGGTTCTGTGATTGTGGGTTTAGTAGGTTCTGTGATTGTGGGTTTAGTAGGTTCTGTGATTGTGGGTTTAGTAGGTTCTGTGATTGTGGGTTTAGTAGGTTCAACGGGTACTGTAGGTACTGTTATTGTTTTAGTAGGTACTGTAGGTTTAGTAGGTTCTGTGATTGTGGGTTTAGTAGGTTCTGTGATTGTGGGTTTAGTAGGTTCTGTGATTGTGGGTTTAGTAGGTTCTGTGATTGTGGGTTTAGTAGGTTCTGTGATTGTGGGTTTAGTAGGTTCTACGGGTACTGTAGGTACTGTTATTGTTTTAGTAGGTACTGTAGGTTTAGTAGGTTCTGTGATTGTGGGTTTAGTAGGTTCTGTGATTGTGGGTTTAGTAGGTTCTGTGATTGTGGGTTTAGTAGGTTCTGTGATTGTGGGTTTAGTAGGTTCAACGGGTACTGTAGGTACTGTTATTGTTTTAGTAGGTACTGTAGTTTTAGTAGGTTCTGTGATTGTGGGTTTAGTAGGTTCTGTGATTGTGGGTTTAGTAGGTTCTGTGATTGTGGGTTTAGTAGGTTCTGTGATTGTGGGTTTAGTAGGTTCTGTGATTGTGGGTTTAGTAGGTTCAACGGGTACTGTAGGTACTGTTATTGTTTTAGTAGGTACTGTAGGTTTAGTAGGTTCTGTGATTGTGGGTTTAGTAGGTTCTGTGATTGTGGGTTTAGTAGGTTCTGTGATTGTGGGTTTAGTAGGTTCTGTGATTGTGGGTTTAGTAGGTTCTGTGATTGTGGGTTTAGTAGGTTCTGTGATTGTGGGTTTAGTAGGTTCTGTGATTGTGGGTTTAGTAGGTTCTGTGATTGTGGGTTTAGTAGGTTCTGTGATTGTGGGTTTAGTAGGTTCTGTGATTGTGGGTTTAGTAGGTTCTGTGATTGTGGGTTTAGTAGGTTCTGTGATTGTGGGTTTAGTAGGTTCTGTGATTGTGGGTTTAGTAGGTTCTGTGATTGTGGGTTTAGTAGGTTCTGTGATTGTGGGTTTAGTAGGTTCTGTGATTGTGGGTTTAGTAGGTTCTGTGATTGTGGGTTTAGTAGGTTCTGTGATTGTGGGTT
>NW_004086707.1:2068-7460 GCF_000220395.1 Ichthyophthirius multifiliis
TTGGTTTTTTGTAGGTTTAGTAGGTTCTGTTGGTTTTTTTGTAGGTTTAGTGGGTTCTGTGGGTGTTTTTGGTGGTTCTGGTATTATTGTATCTGTAGCAGTATTTCCTGATATTGTAGTTCCTGTTTCTGTCTGTTATTTTTTATTAAATTATTTTATTTACATTTTTAATTTTTATATATTTTCTTACTGTTGGAACAGTGAAAGAATCTTCATCACAATCTTTATCTTTTGGGAATTCCTAATAAGCATTAACTCCAGCATAAAATGTCAAAGAGTTAATTCTACCAGGGAAGTTTTTGCTTGAGAAAGATTAACCTACATAAATTCTATAAACTTTAGAATCCTAATGTCTAACATTATTCCATGCAAGTTCTTTAGCAGGTTCACCAACAAATTATACATGTACAAACATTTTTCTTTCCATTGGTGAATAAGCCTAATATACTAAAAACCATTTATTAACTTCATTTTCTGTAAAAACTACTTCTTATGACATATTGATATTATTAGAATTTAAATCATAAGTAGAGAAAATTAATTTGTTTTTCAATACTTAAAATGCCAATACTCTATCTCCATGATTTTCAGCATCTCTAGGTTTTTCATTGCTATTAATTTGGACTGCAGTTGCAACTAATTTTCTATTATATTCATTCAATAATTTAAACCAACCTTAAAATGAGAATTCCTATTCTTTATTAAATTTATTAATTGATTTATATCTTAATCCTCTAGGTTTCTTATCATAATTGAATTTGGCTTCATCTACTAATTATTAGCAAACTTCTTCTCTTTATGTCATTGTATCAGTATCAGTATTAGTATCAGTATGAGTATCAGTATGAGTATCAGTATGAGTATCAGTATCAGTTTTAGTTTAAGTACTTCCTGAAACTGGATCTTTAATTTTACAAGAACTTACATCAAAGTCCTTTTCTCTATAAGCTTGAGGACCAGCAAGTAAAGTTAAACAACTAATTTTACCAGGAAAGTTTTAATATTTGAAGGATTAACCGACAAAAAGAGTATAGAAAATAGAATCATCATGAACTACATCAATAAATTTGTAAGTCTAAGGTTTTTTATTTTCGAATTATACATAAACAAAGGCATTTCCAAGACAACCGGAATAACCAAAGTAAATGAATGCCCATCTATTGTAATCATCTTCATCAAAGTAAATATCAGTACTCAAATTAATATTTTTAGTCTATAAATCATATGTAGTGAAATGTAATTAGTTTCCTTTAATTGATAAAGCTAAAGTTCTGTCACCAAATTATTGGCCGTCTAAAGGTTCTTCATTAGAATTGAACACATAAGCTGTAGCCCATTCGTTTGCATTACGGGGTTGTTTTTTTATTTTAAAGTAACCCTATATACCAAATTCGAGGTTACCAATAAATCTTTCATAGGTCCTTCTTATTCCACTGGGTTTTGCACCGTATTTAAATTACATGTTTTCTACTACGAGGTCGGTATACAACTTCATTGCTTCTTCTTCCATAGATTCTTATAAAAGAACTGGTTAGATTATTTCTTTTGTCGAAGTAGCCTAATCTGCTATTATTAAAGATACTAACAATATAGTACTTATTAAAAACTTATAATTCATTTTTTTTGTATATTATTATTTATTTTTTTATAATTATTTGATTTTTAATTTTTTTTATATTTATTTTGTTTTATTTTTCTTTCTTTTTATATATTTTTTTTTAATTTTTATATGTTTTTTTTTTTTTTTTTCTCTTTGTATTTTTTTTTTATTTTTTATTTTTTTTTCGTTTTAAAAATGCTTTTATTTAAACGTTTTTAAAAATTAATATCTTTGTTTTCTACTGTTTTAAAAATAACTAAAAATATAATTTTAAAACGTTATTAAAAACAATTAAATTTTTTAATATTAAAATTTTTTATTATATATTCATCTTCTAAAATATTATATTATACCTTTTCAAAAATAAAAAAGACTGATTTAAAACTCAGTATTTTTATAAAGTTAAATAGACCTCTAATTTACATAATTTATTAAATATAATCAAATTTATATATAGAATATACTATTTTTAAACTATATTTTCTAATTTTACATTAATGAAATATTGTTTATATATTTTATTTAAAAAAATAACATTCTCTTAAATTTTATCAACTCTAAAGTTAAAATAGTTACACAAATAAAAATATATATATTTTATTTTACAAATTTTACAGAAACATTTAATTTTATTTTATAAATATTTTCATTTGAAGAAATAATATTTATATGAAAAAATATAATTACAATTAATATATCATTAATATTAATTCATATTTTATAAAAATAATATAAACTTATAATAAATATCATTATTTATTAAAGTATTACATTTAAGAATATTCATTTTTTTATGTTCACAAATTATAAAAATTTGTATATAATTTTCTTTCATTTATTCTCTTTATTTATATCTCATTATATATTTCAAACCTAAATAAAATAATATTAAATTGTATTAGAATCATAATATTTCGTAATTATTCTTAATTTACTCATATCAATATAAATTATAATTTTTTTTTAAACTATTTAAATAAATTTATAATAAATAATTAAAAATCTTTTTTATTTAATATTATATGAGCATATTAAAATAATTTCAAATGTTTATTAATATTAATAATCATTTTAATTAATAAGTATTTCATTTTTTTATTCAATTTTTAAAAAAATAATTATAAAACATATGTTTTATAATTAATAATTTTATAATTTTACATTAAAAAAAAACTATAACCTTATATTTATTATCAAAACATTTTTATACAATAAAATAATAAAAACAAACTTTATATAAGTTTAAAATACTAATAAAAAATACATATATATAAATATATTAAATTAGAAATTTAATATATAAGATTTTAACAAAAAAATTGTTACTTAAGAAAATATATTAGTATATATATAAATTAATTACAAAATTTTATTTGAAAATATATAAAATATAAATATTAGAAAATTAATAATATATATTATTTTTATAAATAATTTTATTATTTATTATATACTCTAATTTTTTTATAATTACTCTTTTTTTAAAACTATTAAAGCATTTAGATATTTATATAGTAAATTACTTTTAAATATATAAATTACAATTATATTTGCTTTTTTGTTAAATTACAAAAATTATAACTTATATTTTTTTAATGATAAAACACACATTATTTTAAATTTTCTTATAATATTTTTATATTTTATTTATATATTTAATTAATTAATTAATTAATTTATCATTATTAAAATAAATATTATTTTACTAATTAAAAAATATAATATTATTTATTAATATATACATATATAAATTCTTCCTTATTTTAAATTCATTTTGATTTATCTTCTTTTTTATTAATAAAACTAATAATTTTTTAAAAATAAAAGTTTTTCATACACTATCAAGAATTTTTTTTTAAAAAAAATATTTTATATTTAAATTTATTATTTTATGTTAAGTTATATATAAAAAAAGTAGTTTTAATAATTTAAATAATTTTATCTTTCAAAAAATATATTTAAACAAAACAAAATATATACTAAAAAAATTTAAATCTTATAAGAATTTTAATATCCATTGTTTATAATTTCATAACATAAAATTTTTGCAAAATTCGAAAATCCACACCTGTCTAAACACAAAACTAACTTTAATATGTTTAATATTTTTTATATTCGGTTCTATAAGCCCCAATACTTTCTAAAAAAATACACAAATATCTTTACTTTTCCCTATTAATTAGTTTGACTTCTTACTCTAAGGTAGTATATTATGCGACTACTTATAAATCGACATAAACAATCAAATAAACTAAATCTGATATAGAAAGTCTCCCAATATTTTTACTAGTGAAGCATTCTTTATTCTTAGTATGTCCAAAATTATGCCGATAATGTAATTTTATTAAAAGAAATATCATGTATACTGGTAAAGCGTTTTTGCTAGAATTTTATATTAATTTCCTAAACTAAGTTAAAAGAATATATTTTTGGCTTTAAATACCTTATATATAGTTAGATAATTTTTTTTTGCCTACAGTTTGAGTATAGGACCCCTAATTTATTTATTATGTTTAATGTATTCCTCTTTTTATTAAATAAGATCGTATTCATATGTGTTTATATAATTTTTTTTATAAAAAATAATGATCTAATTTGTCCAAGTGGCTTTTTTTCAGATAAATAAAGAATTATTTATATTTAGAGTTTCTGTAGTTTGAATTTCGAGCTTTTTAAGATAAATGAGTGTTAAAATGTAAATAAGTGTAATTTTTATAAAAAGAAATTGTATTTTTCAAAATTTTATATTAATGCAAGGGTATTTTATTAAATAGAAATTATATTATTGGAATAGATATAAAACTAATAAAAAATACTTAATTTTAATTGAATTTGAGAATTTTATTATTCTAATAAATAAACAGGAAAATTTTATACACAAAAACCTGCAAAAAATGCCTGTTCTCAAAAAAAACTATCTTTACAAAATATCCTCCTCTATATATGGTTAAACCCATTAAAAATCTTGTGAAAAAAGTCACAAAACCTGCCTGTATTTTATATATTGTCTGTTTTTCCTGTAAATCTTCACTAATCTTCCAATAAAAAAAGCTCAGTCTATCAATGCTCGATTAAAAAATCTTATTATTTAGACTTCAACCATTGTCTCTTATGTGACTTTAAATCTCCATATTATAAACTTTCCAAACACCAAAACCTTCTTTAATACCACTTAAACCAAATAATTTATTCATAAATGTATTATTTTTATGTTTTTTTTTTTATCAAATATGAAAAAAAATACACTCTAAGAAATTTTTTAAGATATTTTATAAATAATTAAATTAAAAATTAAGATTTGAAATGAATAAATAAAATATTTGAATAAATAAATTATTTTCAAAAATAAAAATAAAATAAAATAAAATATTATATGTATAAATTTAAAAAAAAAATATTATGTTATAAAAAAATTAATAAAATGTTAAAAACAAAAAATAAAAAGATATATATAATAGAAAAAAATAAATAAATATAATAATAATAATAATAATAATAAAAATAATAATAATAATAATAATAAAAATAATAAAAATTTAAGAATAATAAAAAATATCTATTTTTTTATATATTTTAACATTTTAAAAATAAAAAATAATTTATCTCTAAAATTTTTAGCTTTTAATATGAAATTAAATAATTACTAATATATTTATAATAAAGCAAAAGCAGATTCATAAGGAATAATTTCATTAAAATTATTATTTTTTTAAATAAATATAATGAAAATATAAAAATAAATAAAATAATGAAATCAGATAACTTATTTATAATTTTAATATTAATTACCAT
>NW_004086705.1:0-29405 GCF_000220395.1 Ichthyophthirius multifiliis
TATATATAATATATATATATATATATATATTATTATATATATATATATATATATATATAAAAAAAACTTCTAATGACGAAAATTAATAATACAAAAAAAGATTATAATATATTTATTTATTATATATATTTTATTTTTTAATATCAAAATATATTAATATATTTAAAAAAATTATAAAATATAATTTTAAGTTATTTTAATATAATAATAAATAATTATTTAAAATCAAAATATTTATATTTTCTTTTTTTCTATTTATAAACTAACGCATAAAATTTTAAAAATGATTTTAGATTATTTTCACTAGAGTTTTAATTACTTTAAAAAATAAATATATATTAAATATATACAATCAAAAAAAAAATATATATTTAAATATAGAAAAAAAATATAAAAGAATATAAAAAAAATATTATAAATATTTAAAATATAATTATTAATTAGAAAATATATCAAGATTAAATAATGATTAAATTTAAATATAAATAATTATAAATATTTTAATATAATATGTATTTTTTAATAATTAAATATAATTTTATTAAAATAATTTTTCAAATTATCCATATTTTTACATATTTTTTTTTTTATATTATTTAACAAATCAATTTTATTTTGTTTTATAAAATTATTTTTCTGTTTATTAATTTATATTTATTCTAATTAAACTTTTATTCTAAAATTTAGCTAATGAATATTATTTATCTTAAAAAAACTACTTATTTAAAATATTCATTAAATTTTAAATTACAAAAAAAATATATATTTAAAATTATAATAAATAAGTATTAAAAAATAATAAATATAGTTTGTTTTAGAAACAATTTTAATAAAAAAAAACATTGTTTTTTAAAAGAATAAAAAAAATATAAAAATATATTAATATTATATATATATATATATATATTTTATTTACTTATATATAATATTTTACAATAATTTAATTTATTACATTATTTACTCAATATAAAGATAAATAATTAGCTTTCATTATTATATTTCGAATTTGTTTGCTAATATTTTTTTTTTATATAAAATATTATTTATCATTTATATAATTTATAATATCATAATTTTTTTTTTTTTAATTTTCAAAAGTTAATGACATTATAACTATGAAATATGTTAATATTATATTTTTAAAAATGCTTAAAATAATTAATTATCACAACTCCTCATAATTATAATTATTTTAGTATAATATTTAATAACTAATATAAATTAATTTACTTAAATTTAAGAAAAATAATATATAAATAATTAAAAAACTTTGATACCAATTATTTTTTAAAAACTTTTAATATTAATATATTTAAAATAAAAAAATTATATAATAATATATAATTATTATTATAGATAAAATATATTTAAGAAATTTTTTGTTTTAATATATTTTTATTATTATATATATTAATATTTTTTTTTATCTTTATTATATAATATATAATATTTAATATTTTTATATTTTTTAAATAAAAATATTTTATATATATATATATATATATTTTGTTTATGTATTTAATATAAATAAATATTCAAATATATATTTTTTATTTTTAAAATATTTAAATAAAAATAAGATATTTAATAATATAGTAATTATAAAATAAAAATGAAAGAAAAATAATTAATAATAATATCATTAATTATAAAAATAATAATTTTTATTCTTTAAAAAATAACAGAAACTTAATTTAAAGACTATGATACATCAACCTATTTATATTTAGACTAAAATAATAATATTCACAACTTTTTTAAACCTACAGTAAGATGGGATTCATTTTTTTCTATAAATAGCCTAAAATAATTACGAATATGAAAAGAATAGTGCCTTTTTCCTCTTTACCCTTAATTTCTATAATATATCTCATAAATAATTTAATATAATATAGATAATATATCTAAATTATTAATATCTGCCTTTTTATTAAATATATTCTGTAATATAGTCAACACTATCTTTCTATATAAACTTACATTATTGATTTTTCCTCAGAAACCAGCAAGATTTGCTTTCATATGCTCCATAATATACAATATAGGACCATCTAGTATATTTTTTAATGCCATATATTGCGAATCTTTATTTTTTATGTTAATTTTGACATCTACATATACTTTTTATTCAAAATTTAATATTATTTAGAAAAAAAATGTATTTGAAAATTTGTAAAATTATAGCTTTTCAATTATTCCTTCTATTATTATTTCCCTTTCTGTTTTTTGTAGATCTAATGGCATTTTTTTTATTACAATAATAGGTTTTCCTATATTAAAAGCCTTTATTTTAAATATTTTCTAGTTTAAAAAATTTAAAAAAAGTGTATTTTTTATTACTCTTTTTTGGGGAATTTTCCATTTAATTCTTGCTTTTTTTCCTTTATTTTTGATTCTACAAAAACACGCCAAAATTTATTGCTCGGAAAATTTTCATGAAGGTAAATAGGCTGAATGGTGTACTGGAATTTTCCCTAATGTATATTCCTACATTTAAAATAAATACTGGAATGTCGGTTTTTTGACCTATTATAAATTAAGTCATGCTTTTTTATTTTTTGGGGGGTTTAATCCCTTTTTATTATTGCAAAATAAATTTTTGGTATATTAAAAGGCAGAAGTTGGTTTATTTTAGACGATTTTTTTGCTCCTTTTTTTATATATACGTGTATTTTGTGGATTATTTCAGCTTTTTATGCTCATTTGTAAAGTAATACAAGATTTTTTAGCTCAAATCCGTGTTTTTATTGGTTTTTGGGAGAGATTTTGGGAAATATTTAAGTGGAAAAAAAGGTTTCTATTTTTTAAAAATATGTCCTTTTTTATTTGATTTTTTTTAATATTTCAGGAATTATTTTATTTACTAATTATTTACCTTGGACATGATAATATATACACAGAAAAATTTCGAAATAATAATGACTCCTTTAAAAAAAAATATAAAAAAATCTCTAAATATTTTTAATATTAAATTTAAGGATATAATAGCCTTTTTTTCCTTTATAAAATAAATATTTATTATTATTTTTTTTTATTTATATAAATACATTAAAAATTAATTTAAAATTAAAATATATATCTGACATATTTTATAATAAGTAATGTTTTATGAAGATTCTATTTACTAAAAAAAAAAATAGCACTTAAAAAATTATGAAGAATCATAGTCTATTACTATCATGTAAAACGATATAATCAAATTTAAAAAGAAAATGAAAAAATTCTGATATAATGGTAACAAATTCGTAACTTATGAGTATGTATTTTATATATCGAAAAAGCAAATTGTGAAAAACATTAGACTATTAAATGATTAAGGTCTTATTAAATAAAATATTAACAGAATATTTATGCAAATACTTATAAAATGACATCAAAAATTCGATTATATAGAAATTTAAAGAGTCTATTAATAATAGCAATCAGTCGATTTCAATAAGAAGTAAGAATTAAAAGAAAATTCTTTCTTTTATAATATAATGAAAAAAATATTCATTATTCACATTAAAATAATAATTTTATAAAAGTATTTTTTAAAAATAAATCTTTATTTAATATTAATAGAAATATGTAAACATTATTATTAATTAAATAAAAATATATGAATGAATATCAAAACAAAGGAAAATATTTTAAATAATAGAAAAGGGATAATAAACACATTATAATTATGATTATTATAAAAAAAAATACACTACAAAAATGAGAGAAAACAAATTAAAAAGAATGCTTATGTAAAATAGTTAGCAATTAATATTACATAGATAGTTAAAGAAAATATAGAAAATAAAATTAAAATAATATTAAAACATAATCTTAAATCTGAAGAACTCAGTCATATTATATGTTATAAAAGAAAATGCTTAATATATAAAATTGTATATAGTTCTATGTAAGATTATAAAAAAATATGAATTAATATGTAAATAAATTTTAAAAATAAATATTTTATTTAAAAAAAAAATAATGTTTGAAATAAAAAGAGAGCATAATAATTGATATTAAAAGAAAAAAACTTGGGTTTAAATAAATAATTTATATTTAATCAATTATATAATTTAATTTTTAGATATAAAAATTATAAAAAAAGAAATATATATATATTTTTTATTAATTTAAATAAATTTAAAAAAAAAAAAAAAATGGAAATAAAAACATAATATATTTATTTTAATACTATAATATTATTTACAATTGGCTTTTATTTATATATTCTTGGTTTTTTTTGCCCCTATCCTCTATTATACGAATATTAAAAACTTGGAAATCCTTATATAAAAGAAATGTATTTTGATAGCGAAGACTAGTAAGAAATTTATAATAAATACTGGTTTCCTCCATAAACATAGAAATTAATAATTATAATACTAGATTGTCTACCTTATCATATATTAGTTAATACATCATAATAGAACTTAAATAAAAAAAATAATACATATGAAGAATATTTAGTACCTTCCGTAACTAAATCTCTAAATGAGTAATTTTCTAATACAATCTTAGTAAAAGGCATATTAGAGACTATATCAGAAACTTATTTACGTATAAACGCATTTTTAACCGGCCATATACCCACCTGGTTTATTTTACACGAAAATTTAATCAGTTCAGAAATAAAAGTTGACAATATTGTATATTAATAATACTAATAGTTTTAGAAATAATCATGCTTTATAGGCACCGAAATGTGGGAAAAATATTTTCCGGAATAAATGAAATTAAAGTAATTAATTCTAGAGGCCAGTACAGAGGAAGTTATAATAGAACAACATTTAAAATGTGAGTAAGTACTAATATAGACTTTATAAAATGACCCAAATTGTGATATTATATATACTCATTTTTTGGCTTTGGATACTTTTTTACATCATTCGGAATAAAGTAAAGTTTTTATGGAAAACAAAGAAATTCTTAAAGGAATTCAACTATATAATGATACTATTTAAAATATATTAAATATAATCGATAAAAATAGTACTTTATTAATTTTTTCAGACCACGGTTTTTCTTTTAATGAAAGATATTATGTTCACGGAGGAAACACTAAATAGGAAATTGAAAGTGTGGTTTTTGGTTATAATTAATAAGGGTTTATTAAAAATAGAAATATATCATAAATAATGGATAATATAAATCTTTCAGATGGTTCTACTTATTAATTAGATTTGACTCCAACTATATGTATGTTAAAAGGAAATCCATTGCCTATTAATAATATTGCCAGTATTATTCCGGATTTTTTCGTGAATCTTCCGGAAGTTACTAATACTGTTGTTGCAAATGCCTTTTATACAAATTTTAGATAGATTTAAGATTTTTTTTAGAAAAAATATGAAATTTATAATTAGCCGAATAAATAAAATTTTATGAAAATGAATAGATAAGGAGAAGATATTAAATCTTTATATGTATAATTATTTAAAAATTAGAAAAATAATAACTATAATATTAATTAAGAAGAATTATAAGTTTTTATTTAAAATGTAAGGAATTTCTCACAAAGTATTATTTAATAAATAGACGAGACTTATCAAAGTAATATGCTTTTGAATATTTTAGCAATTTTAATTTTAGTTTTTTTACTTTTATTTACTTTCTTTTATCTTATAGCTCTATAAATACAAAATTAATAAAATATGAATACTATAAATATAGAATTTAAGTTAAAAAGTGTGAAATCTATAATATATATAATGATCATGATAATTTTCATCTCATTGTTTTGCTCTGGAGTTATTGAGAAAAATTCAATATTTTTAAGTCTTTTTTTAATAATATTCATATCTTATGTTTTAATTGAAATAATTAAATATATATATAATAATAATAATTTTAAAAATGTTTTTAAATTAAACATGAATACTTTTATGCTTTTAATTGGAAATATTTCTTATTCAATATTAAATGTTAGTAATGATTATAGAAGAAACTATTAATTGTTCATTTAATATTCTTTTTTATTAATTTTTATAGGATTTATTATTTAATGTTATTTTTCTTAGAGATTGAATAAATAAATGAAAATTAAAGTATATATTTAAATATTAATTATGATTTTATCTTGTTTTTTCGAGTAAAGATAAATTGATTATTTTTAGAATTTAACCCTTTAAAAAATAGTTAATGTGTACATTCCTTTACTTATTATTGGATTTTTTTATTTAAGAACTACAAATTAAATATGTAGCGTTTTAAATGATTCTTTTTAAAAATATATCATTATATTTTCTAATTACCTTTAATTTGTTTTCTGCTTTATTTATTTTTCACTCTAAAACTCTAAAATTCTAACTGAATATACATTAATGTTTATATTCCCTGTTTTAAGTTACATTATAATTATATTAGTTAATATATACAGGACATTTTTTATTAAATAGAAGCTTAAATTTTTTAATAAATACTAAATTATTATTTCTGGTTTATTAGTTCCTTTCTTATATATTATGAATTATCCTTCTTTTTATTATTTTATTTTTTTAGTTTTAATAATTAGTACATTATTTAATGTCTGCTCTTAATTAAAAATCTAATAAACTGGAATTCCTTTTATGATGTTATTTATTTTAGGAAATAAATATTATTTTGATACAAATCATAGATATGAGATTAATTCTTTATAATTGAATATTAAGTAATTAGGGTCATATAACACTAATTATGTGATTTATTTCTTTAATGTTTTCCTGAATAATTTTTCTGGCTAAATTATTGTTTGTGTTGCTTTTTATTTATTTTTTTATTCTTTCTATAAATAAGAAAAAATAAATGATTATAAAAAAATAGAAGTTTATGATTCAATCCCTAAATTACAAGAGCAAAAACAAAAACTAAATTTTTAAAAAAGAA
Source organism: Ichthyophthirius multifiliis (assembly GCF_000220395.1). Lineage (NCBI taxonomy): Eukaryota > Ciliophora > Oligohymenophorea > Hymenostomatida > Ichthyophthirius > Ichthyophthirius multifiliis. Next base: position 6,850 of record NW_004086705.1, read on the forward strand.
ACTTTTATTTTAAAAATTCTCTAGAGTTTATTTCTGTTTAAATGTTAAATATTATTTTTTTACTTTTAAGAAATACGTTTAAATATTATGATATGCTTATGAAAAATTATGCTTATTATACATTATATGAATTTGTTATTTACAATTTATTTTTATTTTCTTTAATATTAATTTATTTTAGTCTATGAAAAATAAAATAAAAATAAAAAAATTAAATATAAATATTAATAAAAATATAAAATAATAATATTCTTTTTTTTTTTTTTTCTTCATTCAGAAACTTATTAAACTATAGTTTATTCATTAATAATTTCTTCTTCAACAATTTTATAACTAACTTAACTAGTTAAAGTATAGCTTCCTTACTATTACCTACATTAAACACATTTAAGATAATGTTAGCATTATCCAATATTTTGTCCTTCTACTATTTCTTAACATAAAGTATTACTTTCGAAAGATGCTTAGATTTTTAAAAGACTTGCTTATTCTTCTCTCTGTTACTTAGCTATAGTTTCTATTTATTACATTCTAAGTGTTAAATTATTACAGTATTATAATAATTATTAATAGCATTATGCTAATTAAGCATTTTTTTCTTCAACTTGCTTTCTTTCTAGTTTAAAGGTTTCTATTTATTATACATAAACAGTTTTTTATTCTGAGTGTTTTTTTATTTTTTGTTCAAAAACTTTAATAGTTTCTTAGTATTTACCTATTTCTCTTGATAATTATTCAATGACATCATTAACTCTTTAAATTTCGTTATTTAATCCTTAGATTCTCTTATTTTATTTTTCTTCTCTGATCTTAAAGTCATTAAGTTATTATTAAAGTGAATTTTTAGTAATAGTCATTTCTTCAATTTATTTTTTTAGTTTTCCTTCATTTACATTATAATTATTAGTAATATTAGTTATGTTAACATTCAATTAACTAATTTATTCCTTTCCTTATTTAATTTATTATTAAAAGTTTTCTTTTTCGTTTATTAAAGTTGTTTTTTCGCTTGTAAGTTATTCTACTTAAGTTGTTAAGCTTTTTATTTTCTAGTTTAATATAACCTATTATTCAACATGTTAGTTTATAGTGATATTCAAATTCTTTATTTATAATTAAAAGTTATTATTAATAGTTTATATTCTTCCTCTTTAAGCATATACTTAGAATTAGAATTTTAAGTTTTTAGACTTTGTGTTTTTGAATTAAGTTTGTAATAATTCCAATTTTACTGAAAGTTCTTTGATTTTTTCATAAAGTGAACTCTTTTAATGATTTAAATCATCAATTTATTATAATAATTATTATTCTTTTTACATATAAAGACTTAAATTGTATTCAGTTTATTAATTATGGACAGTAATTTCATCACTTTCTTGTTTTATTTTTTCCATATTTTTATTGAAGTTTTCTATAGTAACTTCTATATTAATATTTAATTATTTTATCTAAACTTAGAGTTCATTAACTCTTTTCTAATGGTTTTATTCCATTTCTTCCCTTTTATTTATATGATTTTCTATTTCTATTTTTAAGTTTACTATTTCTTATTTATATTAAGATACTTCAGAAGTTATAGTATTAATATTTTTCTATAATTCCTACTTCTAATTAACTGCAGTCTATAATTATTAATTCAAACTGACATTTTTTTAATTCAAAATAGCGAAATCTTCTTTAAATTTAGCAATTTAAGTTTTATAATTATCTATTTCTTTAGTATATGTAATAGTGATTTATTCGATCTTTTTTTTTAGGTCTTCGATTTCTTTCTTACTGGATTGATTTTGTTGACTTTTTTATTCGATTTCTTGTTTAATTGAAGTTATTTATTATTCATATTAACTATTTTTCTTATTTAAATCTGAAATTTGGTTATTTAAATTAACCTAAGTGTTTTAATACACACTGATTTTTTCATTTAAACTTACTATAGTAATATTTATTTGAGTTATTTCTTTTTTTAAAGTTGTAATATTATCACTATGGCTTTAAATTGTGGAATTCAGCTTAGTTTATTCATTTAATAATTCTTAAATACGTTTTCCTAATTTTTCAATAGTAATTTTTAACTAAACAATTTCGTCCTTATGTTAAGCTAATTATTAATTCAAAGAATTAACATTTTTGACTAATTCTTCATTTTCCTTTTTTTAGACTGTTAATTATTATTCTAAAGATTTTATTCTTTATTTAGATATAGCATTATCTTCCTAGAACTTAGAAATGACCATTTTCAAATTATTTACTTCTGTTTAAGAATTTGCTGTATTAGTCTAAATAATAACAGTTAATTTTTCAATTTCCTATTTAAACATAGTAATTTATTATATATATTATTCAATTTCTACAGTCTTAGTCTTAATAATTTCTACTTATTAGTTATTTTTCTTATTTAACCCTTCAATAGTATTTTTATAATTAACTTCATTTTATTAAAAATATTAAATATTAGTATTGAGATTATTAATCGTGTTTTTCATTTCTAAAATACTTTTATTTAATTCCTGGCTATTATTATTTAATTGATTAATATTTTCTTAAAGTTTATTCTTTTCTACTTGTAAATGTTCAATTTTTACTTAATAAGACTAAATATCGACTTTCAATTATTAATTCTCGGTTTTTTAAATAGTCAATTATTAACTAATGCTCTCGATTTCTACTTATAATTATTTCTTCTTTTCTACTTAAGTTTAAATGTTTGAATTTAACTATTAGATTTATTATTATAAACCATTGATTTCTAATGTAAAATTGCTAATTTATTTCTTATATTCATTACTTTCATTAACATAACAAATTTTATTATTTTCAATAGTTTCTTTCAGAACAGTAATTTCTTAATATAGTTTTTCTATTTCTTTTTAATGATTATGATTTTCTTAAATAATTTATTCGTTTTTCTATTTGTATTAAACAATATTAGTCTCGTGTATAGTAATAGTTTTTGTCAACTCCAAAATTTAGCTAGAGCTCTTTTATTCTTTCATAATCTTCACTGTATTCTATAGTTTATTTTATTATTTATTGAAATTCAACTCAGCATGTTCTTTATTTAAATTATCGATATTTTTATTCAATTCTTCCATATTTGCTTCTAATTACTTTTAGAGGTTTTCCTTCTCAGCTTTTAATTCTTCAATTAATTTAAGGTAAATCTTAATATCATTATTTAATTTAATATTCTCGTCCTAAGCTTGTGTTAAATAGAATTTTCTAATTTCTATTTCTTTAGTCAATTAAGCTTTCTATTATTCTAGTTTTTAATTTAACTAGATTTTTTATGATTAAAGATTGCTAATTTCATTCTACAAATCGACAATTTATTATTTTAAATTATTTATTTCCTATTATTAGTTTTAAAAGGTAGTATTATTAATCTAAATAGTCGAATTTAAATTTGATATTTCCTTCACATATTTTTCTATTTAGAATTTTTGTTATTAATTTTATTATTAAAATTGAACTATTTATTACTCATAATTCTTTATTTAAATAATATATTTATCATTCTAGTCATTTATATTAGCTATCTATTGTGTATAATTATTCTCTTATTATTAATATTATTAAATCTAAATACTATAATTATTAATTTCAACATTCATTTAGGACATTTCTTATTTTAAATTATTTATTATAGTAATGTTTTAGTTCAAAACTTCTATTTTAGTCATTTGTTATTATATTTCAATATTTAAAGTACTAATTTACTTTTTATAGTTTCCTTCTTGATTATTAAATTCGCTTTTTAACTACTCTATAGTGATATTTAACTAAGAAATCTATTCTTTATAAGAGTTTAAAGTTTTATCAAGTACTTCGATTTATTAAACTAATTAGATTCTTCTTTTATTACATTCTTCGAATTAAGTTCTCAGTTCTTTAATTTATGATTCATAACATTCCTTATTCCTATCACTTTCTTATTAAATGACTATAATTCGCTATTCGATAGTAGTTTTTTAAGTCTCAATTTCTATAATAGTCTATTTATTTTAAACAGATTATTTTTCGAGTTATTTTTTCAAGGAAATTATTTCCTTGTATTAATTTTCAATATTACTTTATTATTCTTCAATCTATATTTTAAGTTTATTTATTTATTCATTATAGTTCTAAATATCAATCTAAAAGATTTCCTTTTCTCTATATAAATTGTTCATTTCTATTTAGATTAAGGTTATCTTTTCTTCATATACTCTATTAGACTCAAAATTATCTTATTCGTATTGAGTTAATTTTTATCTCATTTCCTCTAATAAAATCTCATATTCTTCTTAGTTTTATCTTGCCCGAATTTCGAATATTTACTAATGAGACTAATCTTAGGCTAATAATTCGTTATATTAAGTTTAAAGTATAGTTAATTAGCTTTAAAGTTGCTCGTTTTCTTAACATTTATCATTAAAGTTCAATTATATTTCATTAATAGTTAATTAATAACTATTAATCTAAATGTTAATTTCATCTTAATAATTAGACGTGAATTATTCTAATTCCGATTTTAAAAGTTCTATTTATTAATTCAATTACATAATTTCCATGGAGTTTTTAGCTAATTATACGGCTTTAGCTTCATTTTATTATTATAAAGTTTAAATTCTTTACTCATATTTTTATTCATAAGTAGTCTTTAAGTTCTTCTATTGAATCCTCAACTCATTATTTTCATTCTATAATCTAGAATATCCAGACATCTTCATTTCATAGTCGTTTATTTTAGTATCTTTTTAAGCATTCATTTCCATTAGCTTCTTTATTTGTTCTTTAAGTTCACCAGAACCGGTTCCACTAGTATTCAATTACACTTATAGGATTGATATTTTCTCATTTAATTAAGATATTACTAAATCTTTATCTTATGAACCAGTACTTTAAGTTAATACAGATGATTAACTGCTTAATTATGTATTATTTAATTAAGCTGTGAGTTTATTCACTTTTACATTGAGCATAGCAACTTGTTCTTTTAGTCTTGCGTTGTCAGATTCCATTTTTTTTTTTTTTTTTAATTTTATTATAAATTGAATATATTTATTCTTGTTTTTATATGATGAATACGATAAATAAATATGTTGATGAAATATATATAAAAAATCAAAAATAATTAAACGTAAAAGAATATAAGATATTTATATTATTTTAAGATATGCGTAAAATAAATAAATAAATTTTTTTATTAATGATAAATATAAATATTATTATTTATTGCGAAAAAAATAATTGATTATAATTTTTTTATTATATATATATGAATATAAAAATATAATATTTATAATATATATAAGATAATAAAATATTAAACACAACATATTTAATAAACTAAATTTATATAATAAAATTATTATTATTATAATTATATATAAAAGTTAATTATTAATCAATTTCTGTTATTTTTATTTTTATTTTTATTTTTATTTTTTTATAAATAAAATTAATATTTATATAATTTTATTAATAATGTAAATATATTTTTCCACGTTTTAATAAAAAAATATATTTTATATCTTTTTATTATATTTATGTATTTAAAATATATATTTATTATAAAAAATACAAAAATATATTTCAAAATTTAATATTTATTATAAATGATTTTATTTTATGATTGAGTCAATAATTTTTTTTTTTATTCAAAAAATTATATAATAAAATAATAATAAGTAGTAATTTATATTCTTATTTTATTAAGAATTTTAAAATATTTAAATGTATTGTATTTTTAATAAATTTTACATTATATAATAATTATAAAAATTATTTAAAAAATATATTTTTATACATATATAATATTTATTATATTTTGGATATTTTTTTTATTATCATATTATTATATTATATTTTATAAATATAATAAAAAAATATTATCAAACATTTTTAATAATATATAAGATTTTTGTATAAAAGCTTATTATATATCTATTTTTAAAAAAATAAAATAAATAATTAATAAAAGAAAATATTTATACAAAATTAGGTTATCTGAAATTTATTTTTAAATAACTAATATAAATTTTATTTTTAATTAAAACAAAAAAATTAATATTATTTTTCTTAATAAAATATAAATATTTTATAATATATTATAATAATATAAATTTATTTCAAATATTTTTAAATAACAAATACACATTATTTATATATTAAAATTAATAAATGTATTAGTTATAAATAAAAAAATATATAAACTTATACAAGAATTTTATGATAAAAATTTTCATTTATAACAACCATATTATATATTTTATTTTTAATTTTTTTAAATTTATAACAATATAAATAAATATTTATTTAATAACTTTATATTAAATTTCAAATAAACAAATAGTTATTTGAAATGAATATGTATAAAAAATTATAACTTAACCTAACTTAACTTAACTTGACTTAACTTAACTTAACTAAAAATTATATATATATTTATAAAATAAAATAAGTTAATCCAATAAAATATTAAATGGAAATTCTTACATTGCATATAATTGTATAAAAAAAAAATTCTTAATATATATTTAAAAAATTAATATTTAACAACTCTTGAATGATATAAAAACAGTTATTTATTAACATGTAAAAAATAAAAAAATATAATTAATAAAATTATAATTATTAAATATTTTAATAAATAATATTATATAATGTTAATTTAATTAATTTTTAAATTTCTTTTTAAAACATATAGTATTTTAAATATAAATATATATACATATAGCTTAGTTAATTTTAAAATAAAAAATGATTTAAGAACCAAAAACTCAATTTATATTATAAAATATAAACAAAGAAATCGAAAATGATAGCCTAAAGCCTCCAGTCCGAAAGCGTTTATAAGCTGATATTCATAAAAAAAAAACAGAAAGACACACCTTATATTCAAACAACTAAATGTAAAGTTTTTTAAAAAACAAACGAAATAAAAAAAACCCTTTAGAGTAAATAGATTCTAAAATAAAAGATTAAAAAGGCTATATAGGAAATCAAATATAAAGCAACCTCTATTAAAATTTCTAAAAAATATACGATAATAAAAAATTTAGCAAAAAACAAAACCAAAATATAATTCTAATTTTAAAACTGAAATAATTAGCTGGAATTTTGGCTAAATCGACATGCACCCGCCGATACAAAATTTTAAATAAATAATAATATGAATTAATAAACGATTAAACTCATTTTCAAATAGATTAAAATCAAAATAATATTTTTTACCAAACAACTAATAAAATTAAATCCAGAATAAAGAAATTTCTCCAAAAATTAAAAAACAAGGAAAAAATTAAATAAATATACGACTATGTGAGTTATTTTCCTATATTTTCCCCTTCAAACGACCTTATTTTCATATGGAATTTATTGTAATTATGTAATATTTTCTTCTTCCTTTTCCTTATTCCTATTGTTGTTACTTTCGATTTAGATTTTTCAGACATTTTAAACTAAAAAATCATTAATTTTGGTATTATTATATTGTTTTTGGACATTCTAGTTAGTATAAACACTTATTTTTACGAAAAAGGTTTACCTATAAAAGATCGAAAATAGATAATAAAATAATTTTTTAAAAAAACCTTTTCTCCGATATAGTCAGTGTTTCTCCTTTAATTTTATATTTTACTATTTATTAATTTTTAATCCCCCTATTTTTTTTAAACTCATCAGAGTAAGTATAATTACCCATTAAATTGAAGAAAGATTCAATTTAAAGCCTAAAACAATTAATATAATTGAATTAATTAAACTTTTTCTTACAGTAATAATCGTAGCCCATTTATTTGGTTCAATTTGGATTTTTGTAGGTTAATTTGAAGAATAAACTCTAGGAGTATCTTCTTGGTTGACTAAATAGGAGATCATAAGTTCATAATGGTATATTAAATATATAAAAGCTTATTATTTTGCTACTGTAACTATGATAACAGTTGGTTATGGAGATATAGGACCAGTATATATACATATATAAATATTTATATATATATATATATATGCAATTTTAAAGGTAAATGAAATAGAAATGATGCTTTGTGTATTTACTATGCTTATTACTTGTGGTGTATTTGCTTATAGTGTTAATTGTATAGGAATGATTTTGACTGATTTTAATAGTAGAGAGAAGGAAATAAAGGATAATTTATTTGTGATAAATAATTATATGTAAACTAAAAATGTAAAGCCTAGTTTATAATATTAAATTAAATAATATTTAGAGTATTATTGGAAAGAAATGTAACATTAAAATACAGAAAAAGAGGAAAAAATAATCGATTAACTTTCAGATTCTTTGAAAGAAAAATTACTCATAGAAGCTAATAAAATAGTACTTTCAGACTGTCAAATTTTCTCAAATAACTTCACTGATTAAATAGTTAATAGTACTGTTAAAATAATCAAAGAATTAAGAGTTAATCCTGGTGAAGTCCTTTGTTTAGAAGGTACTTAAGATAATTGTGCTATTTATTTTATTTAAAAAGGAGAAGTAGAAATATACATAGATTCACTTTATAATTCCAGTCTATCTAAAAATGTACACCTTAAAAAACTTAAAAAAGGCGATAATTTTGGATGCGTATCTTTTTTTACTGGAAATTTAAGAAGTCATTCAATTAAAGCAGTAGATTTTTGTACACTTTTAATGATAAAAAGGTATAAAAATAAAAAATATATATATCTATATATATATTAATATTTTTTTTATAAAACATTTTTTTATATTTTTATATATATATATAATATAAAGATAAGATTTTATTGATTTATTATTAAAAGAATCAAGAGAAGACTATGAGATGTTTTGTGCTATTAAAGATAATATTTTAATTAATAAAAATTATGAGCAATTATTTACAGAATGTTTTTCTTGTTAATAAAAAGTATATATATTTATATTTTATATACATATATATATAGTTTTTATAAGGACCATTTAATAGGTGATTGTACTTATATACATTTAAGAATAAATAAAGATAATATAATATAAAAACATGTATTTTCACCTTTTTAAATTCATTGTAATGAATTTAGAAGATAATGTGAAAAAAAAAGAAAAACTTTAAGTTAAAATATTGATTGGGTAGATTAATTTTAAGAAGAAAACGAATATTTTTTAGATTTATATGAAGATTAATTTAGTATAAATTCATATTCATCGGAGGATTTAGAAGTAGGTGTTTCTAAATAATCATTTAGTGTATATATATATATATATATATATATATATATATATATATATATATATATATATATATATAATATTTTAATCTAAAAAATTTAAATGAAAGTAAAAACACACCAATAGTTATATAGATTCTGATTAATAATCACTAAAAAGATTAAGTTTTGTAAAAAACGATTATTCTAATAATTAAATAAATGTTGGAAGTTCATATTAAAATAATTAATACAATACAGAATAATAATCAAAATATTAAATATAATCAGAACTAGAAAATGGAACATAACAAGACCTATAAAATACAGAAGAAAATTATTAAATTTCACAAAAACAAAAAGGTTCTTATCTTACATTTGAAAATGAAGAAAAAATAAATGAAAATAACCATAAATAAAAATAAAATTCAAATAATTTATATGGAAAATCTGAAAATAATAGCATTATATAATAAATACATTAAAAATAAATAGCTAATAGCAACTAATATACATAAAATAGTAAAAGTATTAATAATAACCAAATTTCAAAGTCAAAAATTTCAGTCTAAAAATCTTTCCGTTCTTAAAATTTATTAAACTAATAGGATACATTAATAGCTGATACAGCTTTAATTTTCGATAAAGTATGTTCTTTTAATAATTATTTTCCTGAAAATAATATATAGAAAGTCTTACTTATAGCTAATATGAAAGAAAAAGAACGAAAAAAGGTCTTAAATAAGATTTATCTGAATAAAAAAATGAGAAAAGCTAGAAAAGCAGATCCTAATAATTAAAATATTCTCTTTAATAAATTCGGTTAGTTAATCTTGAATTTTTAAAATGAAGAAATTAAAAAGAACTAAGAAAATAATAACCAAGAAAAAATAAAAGCCTCAAAAAAAAATAATAGTCAGGAAATTAATTCTAATAAATAATCTTCATTTTTTGGTGAAGAAAGTATAGATAAATCTTAAACAAAAATTTAAATTAAACAAGAAAATTAAAGTTTCTAAAATGGAAATTTTTAAATTACTGAAAATATTCAATTTACAAATAATACAGAATATAGTATTAAGGAAATTAATGATGATAGTTTATTAGATTAAACTAATATTATATTTAAATGTAAATAAACAAATTAATATTTCGCTAATAATTAATGAATATTATTAATAAATACCTAAAATATATATTATATATTAATATGTATATTTTTTTTATATTTTCATAGAATTACATAATATAAAATTTGTTAATATATTTAACAAAAAAATAAAATGTATAAATTTTTTAAGTTTATAATATAAAGTGATTTTGAATTAAATAAAATAAAAAATATTAAAATCAAATTTTCTTAAGTTAAATATGAAATATAAAATTTTTTAATCAATATCAAATTCTTATTAATCAAAAACAGAAATTAAATATTATAATATATTTATTTATTACATATTAAATTTTTATTTTCTTATAAAATTAAAGCTAAATATTATTATGTTGAAATAATTAAAAATTATAAATAAATTATGCTTTTATTAATAAAAAAGAAAATATTAAAATATTTATTTGCAAATATATAATATTATAAATAAAATAAAAAATTAAAATATATTATAAATATTTTAAATTTTTTTAAAAATATTTATTTTTAAGAATTTTTTTAATAAAAATAATAAATATATAATTATTAAATTTTTGTTAATCAATTTGTCAATTAACTATATTCTAATTATTTTTATTCATTTTCTTTAAAAGCAGGATCATTAGTATAACCAAATTTAACATCTTCTTCACTTTTTAATTAAATATCTTAATCTACAGTCATTTCATTTTCATATTAAATTTTATTTATATTGTTTTATTTTATTGTAAATTTTCCACCAAACATATTATAAAACATATAAAAAATAGCTAAACTAATCATACATATAGTTAAAATGATAACAACATATAATCCTAAAATAAATATATAAATATAAATATAAATATATATATTTAAATATATATATATATATATATATAAAATATATATATTTACAATTTTTTTTTATATTAAAATTTATATTTTTTATATATATTAATATAAATAAATATTATTATATAAATTATTAAATAACCTAAGTTAGGATGTATTTCATTTTATGATTGTTTTTTAATAATTTTTATAAAGTTTTCATAATTTTTTATAAAATCTTAATCGTCATTGGTTTTTTAAATATTTAAGGAATTTTAATTCATATGAATAGTGGAAATATCTTTATTACTACAAACTGATTTGATAAAATGAATTTCCTTTTTTTCAGTATCAAAAAGTACATCGAAATTTTATAAAAAATAACTTCCCAATTAAATATCATTATTTTCTTTATTTTCTTCAAAAGCAAAGGCATATAAATTTTAATCATTTTTTTTATATAAATAAGAATTTGGACTCCATTAAATATTTTTATTTCCAAACTAAAAATTCAAAAAAGGAAAACTATCAAAAAAACTATTTAAATTATTCTAAAAAGTAACTTAATTAAATTAAAATTCAGTTTAATTTTATTAAAATCTAATTTTTCCACCACATAATTTTTTTTCTTCACATATTTAATTTATATTTTAAACTAAAAGACTGTAATTTAATTTTAAAATATAAACATAAATAATATATTTTACTTATAAATTTATTTGTTAAATTAAATAAACTTAACTTATATGTTAAAAATAGCAATTTATTATACAAAATGAATTTATATATCATTTACCTATATATAAAATAATAAACTAATATTTAAATTAAAATATTTAAAAATATAAAAAATATAAAAATAAATGAATTAATATATATAACTATATAAATATACAAATAAGTATATAATATGTATAAAAATATATATATATATATATATATATATATATATATATATATATTATATATATTTTTAAAATATATATATTTTTTTTATACATAATAATGTATATGTATATAATATTTATATTTAATTTATTACACTAATTTTATCAATTTTTACTTCATATAATCCCTTTTAATTTTCTAAATATGGAAAAATTACTGTTTAATCATTTTTATTTTCTTAATCATTATGTAATTCATAATTATATCCACCTATACTCATAAATCCTCCATCATGATTATTTAAACATAAAGAAAAGGTTTTAAATTCATTATTTTTTTTATGTTAATTATAAAAAGCATCTATTACATTAAATTTTTTAAATTAATTAATACCAGCAAGTCCTAAAATTCCATTATAAACAATATCTTTATTGTTATTTTTTTCTATACACCCTACTATTATATCAACTGCTTCATGATGTATATAAGTAATAAATTCTTCCTAATCTTTTTACTTATCAAGAAATTCATCACAAAATATAGCTTTATCTTAAATATAAAAACCTTCTGTTTTATAACTTTTCCATATGCACTTATCTTCTATATTTTAACATTAATTTTCACATAATTAATATTTTTCATCATTTTAGCATTCTATTTTTTTTTTGTAAAAGAGTTATTTGTTTCGAAATAATAATCTGCGTTTTAAGTTTATTCGCAATATAATTATAATAAATGGGATTTTGTGTCTAATTATACTATTTATTTTTAAGGAGGAGTACCTATATATATATTTAACCAATAATAATTTAATGAAGGAGAACTATGTAATTATATTGTATGAATTCTTTCGTAATAATACTAAAGATTTTCTTATTAACATATACTATATAAGATTTTTATTAGAAATAATGATGTAAATATAATATTCATTTATTTGATTTTATATATAAAAGGATATTTTATAATTAAAAAGTTAATATATAATTAATAGTTATAGTTTAAAAAAAAAAAAAATTATTATGATTTATTAGAAATATATATATATTTTATTAATTATAATAATATAATTAAAAAAAAATTTTATAATTTTAAATAATATATATATAATATATATATATATTTATAGATATATAATATACAAATTATTAATTTTATTTTTTTATATAAAAATAATTTAAATAATAAACTAAATATATTTTTTATATATTTTTAACTAAAGATGAAAATTATAAAATATTTGTATATGAAAAAATTAAAATTATTTATATATTTTAATAAAAAATATTAATTATATAGTTAAAAAAAAAAAATTAATTTTTTTTTTTAAAAAAGAAGATAATTCATTTAAAAAAAAATGAATTTTTAAGATAGATTTAAAGGTAAAACCTCATTAATGACAATTTAGGGTGTATATAGTTTAATAAAAGAGACAGATAATCCTATTCCAAAAAAAATTATACAAAATCAAAATGAAAATGACATTAAATGTATTTTATTATTATTTTATCATTAAAAAATAGTTTAAAAAAAAGAAAGTTAATCATATCTTTCTGATAAAAAAAATTAAAGCCTATTATATTTTAAAATAATCATGATTAAAAACCCAAAATTGATATAAAATCCGATAATATAATAAAGTAAAATTAATAAAAATAATTTATTAAAATTAAAAAATAAACAAAAAAGCGATAAAAATAAAAAATAAAGTATAATTAAAAATATTCCTTAAACAATAAGAGTAAATATAATATTTATATATATATATATATATATAATATATATATTTATATATTTATTTATGTGTATATAAATATTATAATATATAAATATAAGTCTTCAAGTTCAAATAATTTAGATATTTTAGATAAATAAATAGAATTAATGAACAAAGAAAAATAATTACAAAAAATATAAAATACAGATATAGAAAAAAAATCATAATATAAATACAATATATAAAAAAAGCCATTTGTTGTATAATAAGGAAAATCAGAATTTAATTAAAAAGCTAAAAATGTATAAAATACGGTTTTTAATAATAATACAACTAAAAATAGTTAAAATATGATAATGATTTAAAATAATATATAAACAAACAATAATAAAAATTAAGATTAATAATATAACACATATTAATTTTAAAGCTATCTTAATGATGAAAAATCAAATAATAATTATAACCGAATATATTCTGCTAATATGAGTCCTAATTTTATATTTAAATAAAATGAAAATTATTAAGAAAAACCTTAAAAATATAATCCGTCTATAAAAACTATTTTTAAACCTGAGAATTATAATTACGGTGGTTTAGGCCCCAATATAGGTGGTGAAGACTGGAAAATAAAAATCTAAATGCAAAATAAAAAATAAGAATTTGCTAAATTCGTCCAACAATAAAATTCTTCAATTATATAAAAATAAATTACCTCAGGAAAAATAGCGTAAAATAAGCCAAATTATCTACCGACTTCAAGAGAAAAAGCCCTATAATTCTCTAAAAGTATACCTAAACCATGGGAAAGATTATTAGATGAATAAAATAAGAAAACTATTTCAAGTATACCAGAAAAAATAAATGAAACTTATGATGAATATGAATAATAACATTTAGAATTTCTTAATAAAATCGAATAATTAAGTAGATGAAATTTATATATATAAATATATATATTATTATTAATATTTTTATTTATTTTATATTATGTTATTTAAAAAAAATAAAAAAAAATATTATTTACAAAAAAATAAAAAAAAAAATTTAAATTTTTATTATACAAAAAAAAAAAAGAATAAAGAAATTTAAATATATTTTTTTTTAAAAAAAAAAAAAAAAAAACTTAAAAGTATTTTTTTATAATAATAATAAAATGCTTCGTAATATGATGGCAAATTTATTTGCTAATTACTAAAATATGCATAAAATAATTGAAAATACTGAAGGATCCATATACTTAGGAGACTATACTGCCGCATTAGATGTTAAAACTTTAAAAGAGAATAACATAAAAACAGTAATAACAACAGCTAGTGGTTTAAATATAAAATATTAACCAAATGATTAAATAAATCATAGATAATATAACTTACTAGATAATGAAAGTTAAAATATAGCACAATTTTTCCCAAACACATATAGAGATATTGAAGATGGGATTAAAAAAGGTTCTGTTTTGATACACTGTGCGGCTGGAATAAGTCGAAGTGCAACTTGTTTAATTGCTTATATCATGAAAAAGAATCTTATGTCGTATAAGGAGGCTTTTAATTTGGTAAGTAATAAAAGGAAAATAATTTGCCCAAATTCAGGTTTCATAAGTTAATTGAAAAATCTTGAAAAAATATTGCTTGCAAAGGAAAAATAATAAGAATAAAAAAAGGACAGAAAAGTAACAGAATAGCTATGTTAAAGAATTTAAGATAAAATAATAATAATAATAATAATAATAATAATAATAATAATAATAATAATAATAATAATTATAATTTAGAAATATAAGGAAAAAAACGCTTTAAATTACTAGTCTTAATGAAGATTAAAATTAATAAGGACCATAAATAGTCACTTATCACCCTAAAAATAACCTTTATTTAACTTATAAGCCTAAAAATTAAATTAATACAAAAAATTAATTATAAGTTAATTATTTCAGGAAAAAAATAAATAATAATAAATATAATGATATTTTATTATAAAAAAAATGAATAGAAATTATATATATATAGATAGCGTAAAAAAAAAAGAAAAATTAAAATTAAATATATATTTATTTATAAAAAAAAAATTAAATGAAAATAAAAATCATATCAAAAAAATAATAATATTTATGTAATATTAAAAAAATAACATTATAAAAATATAGTTTAGACCATTGAAAATTGCTAAAAATGATTATATTGAAAATTAAATAAATTTATAATACAATAATAAATAAAAAAATATTTTGAAAAATATAATATATAAAAAAATAAATAATAAAAAATGTGAAATATTTATATATTAATAAATATATATATATTTATATATTAAATATGTATTAATATATTTATATATATACCTATCTATTCATTATCTATTTATACTATATTTATATATATTTTTTTATTTATAATTATTATGATATATTTCTTATATTTTTATTTTTTACTAAAAAATATTTTTTTAAGATTATCTCCATTTTTATTTATATTTTTTTTGCATTAGAAATTTTTTTTTTTACTTGATTTTAATTTTAAATTTAATTTAAATTTAAAGTAATATTTAATTAATATATATATTATATTCTAAATAATAAAAAATTTTTTAAATAATCTCATTTTAATTTATATAATATACACAAAAAGATATATTTTAATTAAATGTTCTTTAGAAAGTTTTAATTAAAAATTATTTTCCAAAAATATGTGATAAATTAAATATACATAAATTAATATATAAAATAATTTTATTTTTTAAAATATTGTTATTTGTATTTTACTTTTAAAAAATATTTAAACACTAATGTTTTAATTTTATTTTAATTCATTAATGCCGTATAAAAATCCAAGAATAAAATATAAGTTTATTAAATTATTTAATACCTTATTATATAGTATTAAAGACTCTATTAATTTTTTAATTTAAGAAAAAATATAGTTAAAATCTATAATAAAAAATAATTTATATTAATAATTTTACTACCTTTAAATCTTTTTTTTATAATAGAATTAAATTTATTTAATACTCGATAATTATAAGAACCATAAAGTTTAATTTCAAATTAATTTTTTTTTTTAATAGTTCATATCAAAACGCAAAAAATTAAAAATATATAATAGGTCTATTGTATTTATTAAATAGTTAAAATAATTCATTAAAGAAGTATTTAAAATAATTAAGATTTGATAAAATTAATATATATATATAGATAATTATTATGTTAAAAATAATATATATATATATATTTTTTTAATTTTTTTTATTTTTAATAAATCCATTATGAAATTTTATTTATTAAAAAATATAAATTAATAGATATTAAATTTAATTGTATTATTATATATATATTTCTTATATATTAATATATATATTATAATATATATATATATAAGCAAATTTAATAAAAAAAAATATTTATATTATTAATTTTTATTATCTATATAAAATAAATATATTTTTAATGAAATTATTAACATAACAAAAATTAAAATAAATAATTGTTATTTTCTTTTATATAAAATATATTATTATATATAAAAATATTTAATTTAAAATAAAAAATTTTAAAATTAATATATTTTTATGTAAATATAATTAAAATATATTTATATAAATTTTTTTTTATTATATTTAAAATATATTTTGTATTTTTCTTTTAATAAATTTATATTTAACTCTATATAAATACATTTTTAATATTTAATTATATATTTTTTAATCCATTTTTTATAAAAGATATTATATTTTACATAAAATGTAGTTATTTGATTTATAATTAGAAAATTTAAATATAAAAGAGCTTCTGAAAGATTATGACAGTCCATATATATATGAAATCGATCAAAAAGAAAATATTTCGATTACTGAATTAATGAATGTATTAATTGAAATAATAAATTAACATAATTTAAATTAAGAAAACAATTAAAATTATAATATTAGATAAACTTTTTACAATTATATAGTATATCTATTTTTTTTTTTAAAAAAAAAAAATCTTGATTAATTTTATTTTATTAAAAGTTTTAAAAACTAAATAATTTAGAATAAAAAACTATATAAACATGCATTGAATACTATAATATTTTATATCAATATTCATTGAAATATATGGAAATGAGATTAATTTTATTTTTGTTTTTTTAAGAAAATGAAAGTGTACTTCCTTCTTTTTATCTAAAAGTTCGAATAAAAATTATTGAAAAAATCAATGAAAAAAACCTTTGTTTACTTGACGAACATGTAATTAATATTAATGATTGGGGCTATATTTGTTCGTAAATTTTCGAATAAAAAAAAGCTTAAATAATAAATAAAATAGCATAAATTATTATGTAGGATTAAGAACAGCTATGCATTTAAGATTAATATTTTACGTATTTTCTTAAATATATAAAAATTAATATAAATAAATATATATATATATAAATATATATATATATAAATATATATTTATAAATAAATTTATATATTTTATTTTATATTTTAGAGTTAGTTGTGGAAGATTTTTATAAATATGTATCTGGATATTTATATAAGAAATTTAAAAATAATAAAATATGCCTAAACCACAAAAACAAAATAGTTAAAAATTAAATTAATAGACATTTTATAGATGGGGAATTAATATATTTTAAAGATAAGAAAAAAAAAAAGAGAAATGTATTTAATAAAAAATAAAAAATATTGATATTTTAGGATTAATTAATTCTATATAAAATAAAAAGTTTAAAGAAAAATATATATGATTTTTTTTTTATCATATAATAGTTATTTAATCTGGTTAGTAATTTAATTATTATAACAAATTATAACAGTTGTCTTTTATTTTTTTTAATAGAAATTAATATATATATAATAAAATTATATATAAATAAATTAAACCTGAAAATTAATTTTCGCCAGTTAAAAAAATATGCATATTATTACCTTTCTAAGGCATAAAGTCACTTAAATATTCTTTTCTTAATTTTCCTTTTAAAAACAGGAATTTATTATAATGCCTTTATTTTTATTTTTAAATTATTTATATATATATATTTATATATATATATATTTATATATACATACATTTTCTACTAAATTATTCAAATATATTTTCTTTTCTTAAGCAAACCAAGCTAATTCTTCAATAAGAACCGCATCTTCCTTTTTTTAAAAAATAAATAAATAAATATTTATATTAATATTATATTATTACCATATTTTAGTTGCATAAAAAAACAGAAACGCAAGTATTATCTCCATTTGTGCTAATACCTTCAATTAATTAAAATAAATTGCCAATATGATTTTATTATGCTATTATTCCTATATAATCTACTTTTTTTTCATTTTCTTAAATTTTTAATTTCCCGAAACCTTCATATATATATTTGTTTTATGATTTGCCTATATGTACTTTTTCTCCTTCTTAAAGTTAAAATAAATTCTACTAATTATGGTCATTTTAATTAGCAAGAATATCTACTATTTAAGGATCATCTATTCTGGAAATCGGATATATATTGCTCATATTATTTTAACTATTTCTATATTTTTTTTTTTAATTATTATTTATAATTGCTATTATTATTTTACATTATTTATATTTATTCCCCTATTTATATTCCTAGTACTTTTGATTCATCTTATAATTCTTTTTTTTATATTTTTAGTTAGTTTTTTTTATATATTATTTTATTTTTATTTATTTAAAAAAAAAATACTAAAACGCATTAAATAAATTTAATTTGAAATTTTTTTTTTTGTAATAAATTATGCTGGAACTATTTTAGTTTATTCATTTAATAAAGAATATTATGGCTTTATTTTAACTTTTTTTTTATATATTAGATTAATTTTGTTTGTTTGTTTATTTTTTTTTACAAGGATTAACTTTGCCTCGTAATAATTTTATTTAATAAGATAATTATGTTAACATTTTTTATTTTTTTTATATTAGATTAAATATCTTTCTTTTTAAAAAAATAAATAAATAATTAAATTATATTAATATAAAAAATCAATTTAAAAAAAAAAAAAAAAAATATTGTAAAATTATATAGAAAATTAAAACAAATTAAACAAAAAAATGAATATAAATTATCGAATTATATTTTAACCGCAAATAAATCTTATTTAAAAAAATAAAATTCTATCTTTCTTTTTTATTTTTGGATAAAATTAATTATTAAAAATAATAAAAAATGTATTTAATTATTTTTTTAGAATTAAATAAAACCAAAAAAAACAAAAAACAGATATTTTAATAGTTTTTAAATTTATAATAAAAATAAGAAATTATTAAAATAATTTTTAATATATAAAAAAATATATTATTATTAATTTTTTTTTATTTATAATTAATATTATTTAATTAGATATAATAAATAGATATTTATAATTTTTAAAAACTTATAGTAAATTGTATTATCGCTATTTCAATTCTAGCAAAAATAAGGTTATATTTTTTTATTTTTTCTCTAATATTCTAATTTATATATAAATATATAAAAATTTGATTTTCTCAATTAAAATAATAATCAAAATTAAAGAAGAAAAAATAACATTGAAAAAAAAAAATAACTATCTATATTCTAAAATTTATAAATAATCAATCAATCTTATTTATAGTTTTTTTAAAATTAAAAATTTTTAAAGCTAATTAATATGATTAGTATTTCTTTATGTTTTATATAATAATCCTTTGATATTTATTTATTAAGTTTTAACAGCTTTTTAATATGAAATTTATATTTTTTTTTATATATATAATATTAATTATTTAAATATCTGTAAAATATACTCTTAAAAATATTAATTTGGAATTTTGATTTTATTTTATTATAAAATAAAAAATTATTTTAATTATGAAAAAAAAATGTACCCATTATTACTATAAATTTGAAAAAATTATAAAGAATATGGCAAAGATACTTAAAGTAGATATATAAGTTAAAAATTAGATTTAAACTAAAAAATTACTAAGGAAATTTAATTTATTCTAAATTATTATAATATTTTACTTTATCAATTTTTAATTAAATAATATTCTATTGATATATACTAAATATTAAAAAATAAATGTTTTATAATCTTTTATAAATAATATATATTTTTAACAAAATAAAAAAAATCTATATAAAATTTGAAAAATTTTTTTATGTATTTTATATAATAAATTTTCATTTATTTTTGTTCAAAATCCAAAAGCAAAAAATCCGTCTTAATTATTTTCGTCACCTTGTATTTCTTCTTCAATTAATTCTTGATTTTAATTAATTCTTAGATGTAAAAGATTACATATTCTTGTACTTATTAAATATATTTTTAAGAATTTTTTTTTTTTTTTTTTTAGTTTTAAATACAAATATTAGGGTGTTTATAAAATATTCACGTCTTTACTTAAAGGCAATTTAGGATATATTTCTGTCAAATAATAATATATATGACCTACTAAAATTCCAATTAAATCCGTTATGATAGTATCTTAAAATATTATTTATAAAAAAACAAAAAACCAGGTTATATATGGGGCTTGTATAGGAATAATTCCAAATATATGGACCATTATATTACTGTTTTTTCTACTCCATAAATATAAAATCATATTTAAAAATGAATCTGATAAATTATAAAGGCCAAATATTGATGCTGTTGACTGTAAATTAGTAAAATAAAAATATATATTTTTATAAAATTTTTACAGTTAACAAGCATATACCGAAAGATACAAAATAAAAATAATCAATTGTATTTCCTCTAAATGAATATTCTTCTAATCTTCTTGAAAATCGATAACTTTTTATTTGATTTTAAATTAATTTATAATAAAAAAATTTACAATAATAAAAGCTTAAATGCTGTCCCTAATTTCATTTCACCAAAAAAAATATATTAGTAATGATTCGCCAGAACTATATATTATGCATATTATTTTTATTTGGTTTTTATTTTTACTTAATAATTTTAAGTTATTAATTTAAAATTAAAATATAAATTGTATGAATTAACTAAATCTATGTATGTTAATAAAGTCAAGATTATAGATAAAAAACACATTATTCTAGTTAGAGGTGGAATATCAGTAATTATTTATTATAACATTTATATTTTTTAAATTATATATAATTTTAATTTAAATATATAAATAAAAATAAAAATTAATATGTATATATATATAAATATATATATACATATATAAAATTTTTTAATTTTTCTTAATTAAATATATTTTTATACAGATTTAATAAATTTTTTATAATTTTTTTTTTTTCTAGAAAAATATGAGAATTAATAAATATATTTTTATTAATACTTATTGTATTTTAAAATAATTTATATTTTTTTTATGTTTTTTTTTTTAAATAATAAATTTATTGATAACTATATAAATTTAATTTTTTTCTAAACTTAGTTTTTTATTATATATTTTTTAATTAATATAAACACAAAAAACATGAATATTAAAAAATCAATAATTAAATAAAAATATATTAATTTTTAATATTATATAAATATAAAATAATTAAATGATATTTTTATCCTAATTATTATTTTATTAAAATACTATTTTTATTAATAAAAAAAATATTATATAATTTAAATTTATTTAAATAATAATTAAATTTTAAATATATAAATAAACTTATTATTATTCAAAATAGATTCGCAGTTATTTAAATCGTATTTTTAATATTCTTATTTTAACAATTATTTTATTATTAAAGTTTAAGTATATTTTAATATTATTATACTTAATATTTATTTTAAATTATTACTTATTTAAAAATTAACATTTTAACGTTTATTATTTTAAATTTTTCTTTTATTTTTTTTTATTTAATAGTAATTTTTTATATTCTTATTTTA
>NW_004086702.1:0-13310 GCF_000220395.1 Ichthyophthirius multifiliis
AAATCGTTATTTTTAATATTCTTATTTTAACAATTATTTATTATTAAGTTAAGTATATTTAATATTATTATACTTAATATTTATTTTAAATTATTACTTATTTAAAAATTAACATTTAACGTTTATTATTTAATTTTCTTTATTTTTTTATTAATAGTAATTTTTATATTCTTATTTATATAATAATTTATATCATATATATATAGAAATAAATCAAATTTTATATATTTTAATTATTTATAAATTAATTTTTAATTTATTATAACATTAAAATAATTTTCTTTAAAAAATAAAAAAAAATATTTAATCTTATTTAAAAAGAAATTAAGATATATTTTATTATATAATAAATTTATTTAATAAAAAAATAAAATGTCTGATTGGCATACAAATTTTCAAAAAAGAATAATAATAGATAATGGTTCTTGGGAAATTAGATTAGGTAATGCAACAAATTAAAATCCAATGATACTATAATAAAATTTACTTGGTAAATAATATACGAAATAAAAATCATAATAAATAAATAATAAGGTATTGAAAAAAAACAGGAAATTTATTATATGGTGAATAATTAAATAATTATCTTGACGAAAGTAATTTAATATATATAAAGCCTTAAGTTAGAGGAGTAACAGTGGATTGGGATCATGAGATTCATTTATTAGAAAAAATGTAAATAAATACAAATATATATATATATATATATATATATATATATATATATATACAAATTTTTATAAATATATATATATATATAATAATAGGTTAGATGATTTAACAGGTTTCGAATAAAAATAAAACGAACTAGCCAGTTATTCAATAAGTTATATATATAATCCTTGTATGCCTGAAAAAGTTAGATAAAGAATAATTGAAACATGTTTCGAATATTTTGGTTTTGATGCTATATATCCTGCCTTATCTTAGAAAATGTCTTAAATTTTTTTTAAACACAATTATCCAAATAAACTTAGTGATTAATTTTAATTACTTATTGAAATAGGACATTCAGCAACTTATTTTGTCCCTTTTTTTGATGATGAAGTAGTTAATTATGGCATAAAAAGACTAGATATTGGTATATATATATATATATATATATATATATATATATATATATATATATATATATATATTATAATTTATTTAAATATAATATATATATTAGGAGGTAAATTGTTAAGTAATCATTTGAAAGATATAATTACTTGCAGATATATTTAATTAAATAATGATTTTCGAATGGTTTCTTAAATAAAAAATGAAATGTGTTTTGTTTCTTAAGATTTCATTAAAGATATGAAAATGAAGTTAGCATATATAAATAAAATTTATTTAATAAAAAAAAGGAAAAATACTTTTCAAAAATTTTTTATTTTACCGGATTATGATACCGGAAAATAAGGATATGTAATTGAAAATTACGATAATTGTATGAACAAAAATATATATATATTTTATAAATAAATAAAAATTAAAAGAATCTAATTAAGAAGTACTTGCACTCGATAAAGAAAGATTCACCATACCTGAATTACTTTTCTATCCTTCAGATATTGGTATTATATAAATATATATAAATATATTGAAATATTTTAAAAAAGGACTAAATTAAAATGGAATTTCTTAAGGAATTTTTAATGTCGTAAAAGAATTAAATATAGATTTAAGGGAATACTTTTTAGAAAATATAATTTTAACAGGAGGTTCATCAAATTTTCAAGGATTAAGTGAAAGATTGTAAATAATAAACATGTTTATAATATTTAATATAAAAAAAATATATATATTCAGATAAAATGAAATAATATAAAATACACCTGAATATCTATAAAATAAGTTAATCCATATAAAAGAATAATATCCATCATTTAAAGGTTGTTAAATATTAGCTTAATCTGAAAACTTCTAAAATATAGTAATGAATAGAAATGATTATAAAGAATATGGTTTCGAAAAATTAAATTCTGTATATTTTAATTGAAATGTATATTAATATAAAAAAAACAACTTTTGATTGTTTGTTTAAAAATATATATATATATATATATATATATATATATATATATATATATATATATATATAATTATTTTATTTATTTTTCATATATTCTTCCATAAATACTATATATTTTCCAATTAAAATATTAATTTAATAGCTTCTGTAAAATCATCAACTACATACCTAGCTGGGTATATTGGATCATTTTCATCTCCTTAAAAGACTCCTGTTCTTACTAAAATAGATACCCATCCTATATTATTAGCTCCTCTAATATCTGTATGTGGATTATCTCCGATCATATAATATTATGAAATTTCATGATTTTCATCTACATATTATTTCCCATGTTCCTAAGCGAATTCAAAGTGATGAATTTCTGGTTTCCCATACATATTAATATCTAATTCTCTTTTATAAATCCCTTTATAAACAGCCTTTAAAGCCATAACAAATCCTCCACAAATAATTCTTGGAAGTAAATAAGGACTTTTTACTAGTAAATCTCCATAACTACAAAATATAGGAATATGCTTTTCTGGACCAATTTCAGGTATTTAATTTGCTATTTTACCATTTTCAGTTGAAAGTAAGTCTAAAATAATTTAAATAGCTTCCTCCCATTATTTAGGATTAGCCATAATAAAAATTCCATGACATTATAGAGGTTGTCCTATTTCATCATCTTTTAATCCTAATCTATCTTTGACAATTTAGCTCTTTTTTTGAATATGTTCTTTAGTTCGTCTTGATTATTATACACAAAAAGGAGTAATAGTAATATATTCTTCCACAGTAATATAATTAGTGTATCCGGCTTCTTGAATTATTTCTGTTCCATCCCTTATTCCTTATTCATCTGCTTATCCTGTAACTAATAAAATTAATTTATCTTTAAAATCTTTTAATTTGTCAACTAGAGCTGCATAGTTTAGTATCACATCTTTAGGTTCTAACATTTCTTCTTTCGAATTTAAATTAAAAGCCTCATTTACTTAAATTATTTAACTTTAAGTTGTTATATTTCCTCTATTTGTTAGTAAATAAAAAGGAAGTTTAATATTATCATCTGGAAAATTCTAACTATCAATTTCATTTAAAGGTTTTCGGATAACTTTAAGGCCATTAATAGCCTAAGGAATTGCAGAATTTTATAATTTTAAAACTCCGTCTATATCAGAAACTATTACAGGTACTTTTTTTTTATTCATTATAGTATACTAAGATAAAAGTATTTTAAATAATTATTAAAATATTATAAAAATATTTTTTATATTATTAAATAATTTTTATTTTAAAATATTATTTAATAACAATATTTATTCTAAAATTATAAATAGCTGAATTAATTATTTATTCGATTGTTAAAATTTTTTATAAAAAATATATATATATATAAATTTATATAAATTATATATATTTATTTTATTTTTTTATATATTTATATATACATATTTATTAATTTTTACTAATAATAAACCTTTTTTTACTATAATTTAACTTATTTTTTATTCTTATTATATTTTTATTTTTTTTATATAATAGTTATAATAAATTTTTTAATTATAATCTTAATTTAATTTAAATGTATTACTTATAAATTATAATTCTATCTTATAATAATTTATTTTTTATACAATAAAATTTATTTAGCATTTATTAAAAGAATATAAATTAAAATTATTATTAATAATTTTATAAATATATATTTAAGAATTAAAATAATCATTTTATTTATATCTGGCTTAATATAACATTATTTTACTATTTATATCTTATATATTATATTTTTTGAACTCTCTTATAACATCCTTAATTTTTTTTATAATTGCA
Organism: Ichthyophthirius multifiliis; assembly: GCF_000220395.1. Taxonomy (NCBI): domain Eukaryota; phylum Ciliophora; class Oligohymenophorea; order Hymenostomatida; genus Ichthyophthirius; species Ichthyophthirius multifiliis. Next base: position 3,839 of record NW_004086702.1, read on the forward strand.
TTTAAATAATATAATCTTAATAATGTTTTGATCGAATTATATCCGTTTTCTTTTTATAATTTTTCTTTCATATCATTATATTTTGTTATATAATAAATTCTTATTTCTTATAAACAACCTTTAATATCTATTCTAGCTATTTAAAAAGTTAGAAATTCATTATAGTGAAATCTAAAGAAAATTGTTTATTTTTTTATCTTTTTTTTCTTGTCCTTTATCTAATCTTTATTTTGCAATTTTTTTTAATAAATTTTTTAAATTTGTTAAATTAATTTGTTTAAAAGTTGAACTTTTTGATGTCCCAATTCATATAAGAATTTTTCAAAAGATTAATACTAGTATTTTTTAAATTAAAAATATATAGTACTAATTAAATAAGAAAGAGATTAATTAAATTATTTTTTTTCTATATAATTTTTATTATTCAAAATTACTACTAAAAAAAGATTTAGACAACAACTTCAGCTGAGATTTCTTAAAAAAGTTCATATTTAAATAAATATCTTTTAATTAATTTTCCCTTATTATATTCAAAAATTTTTATTGTTTATTATATTTATAATTTTTATGTGATTCTTTAATATAAGAAATCAAAATTGAAAAATATTAATTCTACATTTATTTTATTATTAGATTTGTAAAAGAAATAAAAAGATTATAATCATAATATTTTTTTTTTCTACATTAAGATTTATCATCTATAAAATTTAAATAAATTAAGAGATATTTTAAATATATAAATTCAAGATTTTTTTTTTTTTAAATATTTATATAAAAAAAGTAAAGAATATATGTTAAGTATTTTATTTTTCTATCCTTTTATTTAAAAAATTGATGAATTTGTATAAAATTTAGACAACTTAGTTTGTTTTAGAATATTAATTAATATTATATAATTATATAAAATATATTAATTATAATCGACATATATATATTATAAATTAATTTTTTTATAAATAAATTTAAATAAAAATATAAAACTTTTAAAAGTTTATAATTATAAATTTAATAATTCTATAAATTCTATATAAAATTTAAATTTAAAAAAATAAAAAATAAAATAATTAAAGATATAAAAAATAATTAAATTAAATTAAAATCATTTAATAATTTATTTAATATTAATATTTTTAAAAAAAATAAATAAAAAAACATAATTTTTTGTTACAAAAAAATAACTTTATAGAATTTTAATTAAATTAACAAAATACAAAAATTTATTTCTGTTAATTAATTGTTAAATTTAATTATAAAAATTTAAAATTAAATATATTTGTTTTATAAAATAAATAAAATAAAATTTAAAAATAAAAATAATACAAATAATATATATGTAAAATTAAATAAAAATAAATATATATATATATATATATATATATATATATATAAATATATATCTATTTATTTTTTTCAAATTTTTTTAAAGTTATTATTTGCTTATATATTATTTAATATTTAAATTACATCATTAATTTCATTTTCAATACTTTTTCTTATTTTATATTTAAATTATTTAATAATAATAATAATATATATTTACTTTTAAAATTAACTTTTATTTTGTTTTTATTATTTTATAGTTTCTTATTTTTTATCTATTTATACTATGTTTTTATTCTACCAACTATTTCTATTAATTTATTACTTATTATTTTTATTAGTTATTTTATTAAGCTATTTAGGGATACTTTTAATTATATTCTTTTATTAAATTTATAATTCTAATGTTTATTCATTGTTTTTATTATTATTATTGATTTAATTCTTATTTTGCAATTTATTTTCGCTTTCAGCTTTACTATTTAAATTTGAACTATTAATTATTTTTTTTTCACTATTTAAAATGCTCTATAGTGTAAATTATTACTCAGTATCACTAATTTCATTAAAATATTTATTATTTTAAAAATCAAAGTAGTTTTTTTTTCTTTTTAATTAAAAAAAATTAAAATAAATAATAAGTATATATATATAAAAAAACTTATTTTAAGGAGATAAAAATTATCTATTGGACTTAATATTTTTAGTAATACTTGTTTATAATTTTTAGATATTTGTATCATTATTTTTATTATTGTCATTATTTAAAATATTAATAGAACTCAATTTTATTAATTGTTAAGTTTCAAATTTATTGTTTCTATCAAAAACATCTTAAAATATTTAACTTTAGACAATATCCTATTAATCTGAAATTAATCTTTTTTCAAAGTTTGATTTTTTGTTAGAATTTATGTTATTTTAAATTTTTTAATTAACAAAATCTTATTTTTTTCGGAACTTTTAACTTGACTTTTAATTTTTAGTTTTTAAAAAATTCCTTAGTATGTTTAACTTTTTTAATCACTTAAAACCGAATTATTCGTTTAAAAAAGTGTCTATTAACTTTTATCAATATGTTGTGTTTGTGTTTAATTATTTTATTTTTTTAATTCAAATATATTTAATTATAAGCTTTTATTTTATTAAATTTATTTTTTAGATTTTTTTAATTTTTATTCAATTTCATTTTTTTTGTATTATTAACTTTATGAATTTTTTTTTTCATTTTTTTATATTTATTCATTTAATATTAATTTATCTATTATTTTTACTTATTACTAGGTAATTTTTAATTTTTTTAAAAATTATTAAGAGGAATTTATTTATTAATTTTATTTTTCACTTATTAATGATTATTATATTGAATTTTCTTATTTTTAATCCGATCTAAATGAAAATTAGTTTTTAAGTTTTTGTTTTTAATATTTTTTATTATTATTATTCTTTATTATATTATTAAAAATTTTTTATTTTTCATTTAAATATAATTTGTCTTTTTTTAAATTTTATAATGGGGTTTTTAACTTATTTTATAAAGGACTTTTCATAAAAAATTTTTAAGGACTTTTTATCTAATTTTTTTAATGACTTTTTATTTGTGTTTTCTAAGGATTTTTTATTTGATTTTATTTATTTTATTAAGGACTTTTTATTTTATTATTTTATTATTCTAATTTAGGAGTTTCTAATACTATATTTTCATTTACTAAAATAAAACTCGGGATATTTTGAGAAACATTTTCTGAATTTCGATTTTATTTTTAAAAATTTAACTTTTCTTTATTTCCTGAATTGCCTATTTTATCATATTTTTATATTTTTTATTATAAATCCTATTGAATATCTTAAATAATTAAAGCTTATTAACTCAAGTCTTTTTGAATTTCAGGAATATATGTTTATTAATCTATTTATTATGAAAAATACTCTGTAATTTTTTATTACTTAGCTAAAATCTAGTCTATTTTGCCATTTTCCAACTATTAATTTCCACTTAAATTTTCTTTCAAATTTTAATCAAAATTTACATCTATGAAGTCTTTAAAAATCGGATTTATACAATTAAGAAGATCTTCCTTTATTTAACTTTACAGCCCAAAATTAAAATCCAACTGACCTTAGTTTTGCTCCAAAGGCTTGCTAATATTAGAATCTAATTAAAACTATTTTTATTCTTTTTGAAAATCCTAACTATATACATCATTATAGTTATAATTTATTTAATGTTATAATTAAAAATCGTAATTAGTCAATTTATTTTTTTCATCCATGGAATTCAAGTTATAAATTTCTAATTCTTTTTATTAAAAATCAGTACTTTATATATCATATTTATTATAATTTATTATATTATCTTAATTATTTTAATTATAAATATTAATTTCTATTCCTTTTTAATTATTATTATCTTCATATTTAGTTTCTAAATATTAAAATTGTGTATTTTCTTATTATTAATTATTGGATTACGGATATTTATATTCTTCTGTTTAATAATTTATGTATTCTTAATTACTTTATAATTGATTTTGTTCTTACATTTTCCTTTAGTTAATTTCCTAAATTATTTAATTAACTTTACTTTCTATTTCACTATTATATTCATAAACTTTATTTGATTATTATTATGGTAAATAAGTTTATTCTATTTAATTTTAATCATAATATTAATACATTTTATTTTTAAAAATAATAATAAAAAAAAAAATTATTAAATTTTTTTTTTTAATTTTATAATACAATTAATGAGAAAAAAAAAGAAAAGAAATAAAAAATGATAATAAAAATATATTTAAAAAATAAAATAAAAATATATATATATATATAAAGGCTAAAACTATTTTTTTTTAAAAAAAAAACATAATAGAATAAATATATATATATATATACATAAATAAATATATAATTATATAAAAATAAATATATTTATGTATATATTTATATTTTTTTTCTATCACTTAATTTGGATAATTTTATTTTCAAATTATTTGTTATCATCTTCATTCACTTATTAATAATTATTATTTACATGTTTATTATCTGATTACAATCCATTAGAATTATCACTTAGTTTTTATTTACTTATTAAATTATTATTTTAATTATTATTATTAACTATAGTACTTATATTATTATTATTATTAACATTAATATTATTAGTTTAGGAATTATCATCTGTATTATTATTATTCTATGAGCTTTGAGTCTCAACTTTCTTTTTCTTCTAGAAAATCTTAATATTTTTATATCCTTAATATCCTCCTCCTATACTTAAATATAGTACCAAAACAATAACACTTACTAACGCAAACACTCTGCAAATTTTCTAAAACCTAAAAATTTCCTCCCCTTAAAATGTATCTAGCATAAGTCCTCCAAAAGTTGGTCCAATAAAAATACCCAAAGAATATCCTCCCACAAAAATGCCAGCTGCCATATCAGAACAAGCCCTAATTAATTTCATATCAGGTTAAATTTATTTCCTAATCTTCAATTCATTCTTTAATATAAGTTCTACAAATTCCTGTATTATAGGAATAACACACATAGCCATAGCTGCCCCAATAATGCATTGTCCAATAGTTACTAAATACCACTATTTTTTCTATATTGAAAATCCTAAATACTCCTCAGCGCCCATAATAAGGCATCCAATCGTACACATAAGTAATCCTATAGACAAAATGACTTTTTTATCGAAAACTTTACTCATTTAAGGTATTATATATAAGAAAATCATATAAGATAAAGCTCCTAATGAAAAAAGATACCCATTATAAGACTTAGATAGTCCCAATTAATCCATATGTCCTGAATATAATGGGTTTATATAAGAAGTGCTAGTAGAAGCGGTTACAACAAGAAAAAAAGTTAAAAGAACATTACAGTTTTTCATACAAGTTAATGAAGATACATAATCTATTTCTTTTTTATTTTTCTAGTCTTTCGGTAGCCATCTAATTGTATAACTCATTATTATAAATAATAAACCGAAAAAATAAAAAGGCATTTAATATCCCATAGAATCGCTATATAAGGAAATCAAATTATTTAATGCTTATCCTACCACAGGACCTAATAAAAGTCCTATAGCAGTTAAAGTTTCCATTATAGCTAATTTCTATTAAACTCTTAAAAAATATATATATATATATATAAAAAGATTAACTTTATTTACGTATTTGGCCATAATTAAGGTACATATCCAAAAGTTACAGATACATAAGCTGAACGAGATGCTCCTTATATAAATCTTGTTACCATAGATACTATTATAAATGTAGTTTTATCATTTATGTAATAAATTAGCCCGAAAGTTACTACAGTTAGAACTTATACTAGCATAGACCAAAACATAATTTATTTTTTTCCTAATCTTTCCATCATACTTCCAATATAAAAAGATATTAAGAAACTTCCTACAGGGTTCATGGAAAATACTAAACCAGTAATTGTGGCGTTTACTCCTCTTATTGTAGCAATAGTAGGATAGAATGGAACTATTAGGGACACTGTGGCATTTAGAAAAAAGTTTAGGAGACTCAAAAATAATAAATTACGATCTATTCCTAATATTTTAATTACTTTATCTTAATTAAGTAAAGGTTCTTACATTTTTTGTTTTAAATATATTTGAAAAATTTAAATACAATTTTATTTTGTTTATTATATTATTTATTTAGTGTCTTTTATTTAATTATTATATAATTTTAGGAAATAATAAAAAAAATAATTAAAATAATAAAAAAAAATATTTTTAATAATTTTTTTTTTCATTATTCATCTTTTTATTTTCTTAATCCAACAATTATATTTTCATATTCCTTTATTATAATATTTCTTTTATAAATGTATATATATTATTTAAATTTAAATAGTATTTTTACTCTTTTTATGTAGTTATTGTAATTACAGGATCTTAATCTTCTAAATTCATTTTTAATTACTTTACATTGTCACTAATATATTTTATATATGGAATTGATTCTTCTTGGAAATTGTTTTCTTTAAATATTTTTATTAAATACTTTTTTTATATATAAATACAATTTAAACACAATCCATTTTTATCTAAGACTGCTAATCCACTTATTTAATCATTTTATTTTCTTATTTTTATTTTTAATATATTAATTTAAATTAATTGCAAACTTTAATATTTACTAAAAATCTTATATTAAAATATTTAATTAATTTTCCATTTTTAATATTTTAATTTATATAAATTTTTTTATTTATATAAAAATAAAAAAAATAAGTCTATTAATTTATTATTTTTTTTAAAAAAAATATAATTTTTAAAATTATATAATAATCAATTACAAATTATATATATATATATATTTTAAATAAAAAATGTCATTAAATATCTAACAATAAATTAAAAATAATGCAAGTGATATAAGAAAATATGTTACGGATTTATATGATTGGGAAGAAGAAATGGAAAAAAAAGAAAAAAATTATAAAAAAGTAAAAAAGAAACAAAAATATATTTTCAAAAAAAAAAAAAGTAAGCTTAAACATAAAAGCAATTACCATAACCCAGACAAGTATAAAATGAAGAATAATAATCAAAAGATAAATAAAACAGTTAAACCACAAATAAAGTATATAAAAGGGATTAAAATACAGTATAAGACTATTATAAAGCATGGGATAAATTTGATATTGTAACAAAAAAACGAATATAAATAAATATAAATATATATAAATATATATATATATATATATATATATATATATATATATATATATATTGTATATTGTATATTTGATAAAAAAAGGATAAAGAAATAGAAATTATTGAAGAATAAGAAAAATTAGAAAGTTTAAATAAAACGGAAAATCCATATTAAAACATGAATACATAAATAAAATCTAAAGCTGCTCCAAGATCATAAATAAAAATATGTAATATGAGAAAACAAATAACAGATGTAAATTCATTAAAAGATAAAGTAAAAAAAAAATATATATATATATATATATATGTATATATATATATATATATATATATATATATATATAATTTTATATTTTTTTATTTAAACGTTTATATTTATATTAAATAGGCAAATTTATATTATTAAAGTTCTGAATATAAAAAAGCCTTAGATGTTTACACTGAATGTATTTAAAAAATTAAATAATAAGGTTTTTTTAAACAGAAGATGAAAAAGATTTATTTATAACTTTACTATCTAATAGAGCTATTACTTATATAAAACTTTAAGAATATTCCTTAGCTGAAAAAGATTGTGATTAAGCCCTTGAAAATGATCCTAAACATATAAAATCTTATTTAAGGAGGGGTGCAGCTAGAAAGAAACTTTAAAAATTAAAAGCTTCTATATAAGATTTTCAAAAAGTTCTTGAATTAGACTCTTGTAATTCGGAAGGAAAAAGAGAAATTCTAATTGTATAACATTTATTATCAGAAAAAAAGAAAAAAGCCTTACAAGAATTATTACTTGATTATAAAAACGAAAATGGCGGTTAATATATTTAAATTAAAATACTTGATTAAGACAATTGTTCATTTGAAAAAAAAGTGAATAATAAAGAAGTAAACTAAGAAACATAAAAGGAAGATGATAATTATGAAATTATTGGAGACGTTCAAGAATTACATAATAAGTTCTTTTAAAATAAAGATTAAGAGAATAGTGTAACTGAGCTTTCTTTTGCTTATAATTGTCTCAAAAATATAGACGGAAAAATATACAAAAGAAATGAAAATATTAAGTATATAATAAAAATAATAAATATATGAATATATAAATTATAATAAAGTGAAAATCAATAATAGGAAAAAATAAAATAAATGAAAAATTAAAAAAAAAAGTCGCTTTTTCAAATAATAACGAAGAAAAAATTGTGAATGAAATCGATTTAAGAGCTGATTTAAATATATAAAATGTAAAAAAAGAACCCAAAAAAAAACTTTGAAATCCAATACATAATAAAAAATAGAAAAAGCTATTGAATAATGTAAATAAAAATATGAAGACAATATTTCTGAAAATAGTAAGAAAGATATTTAATCTTCATCTTAATTCCTTTAAGAATGGAAAAATATTTAAAATAATACTGATGTTGCTTTTAAATATTTATAAGTAAAATAATATATTAATTTATATATTTATATATATTAAATAATTAAAGTCACTTAATATTGAAAAAATGTCAACTATTTTAATTGAAGGATTAGAAATCTCAGTTATTATTTAAATTATTAATTGCTTTTGGAAAGATTATAATATGTAATTTATTTTTATTATTAATAAAAATATATATTATTAATATATTAAGGAATAAAGGATTTATAGCTAAAAATTATTTAAATTAAATTTCTAAATTAAAACGCTTTAAAATATCTATTATGTGTATGACTAAAAATGAAAAATAAAGTAAATTTTATATTAGATTTAAACTGCATTTTTTTATATAAAAAAATAGGTTTATTATAATTAATTTAAAATTTATTAAATGATGATATAATTGACTAATAATAATATGAAAATTTTAAAATATAATATTTACTCAAATGAAAAAAGAAAATATAAATATATGTTTTTATTGTTTAAAAATAAAATAAAAAAAAAGAAATATAAATTTCTTAATTATAATAAAAAATAAAATATTATTTTAAAAATATACAATAGTGATAAAAATTTCAATATTATAAAAAAAAATATATAAATTGAATGAAATTTATGATAAAGATATTAAAAATATTTATAAGAAAATAATTATATTATATATATATATATATATATATATATATATATATATATATATATATATATATAATAATTGAATAATATTTATTTATTTATATTTGATTATGTTATAAATTACTAATTTAAATACTATAAATAAAAAAATTAACTTTAATTCTTTTATAAAATCTAATGATCTATTTTTAATTAAAAATTTTTTAAATACAAATGTTATTTAAAATGTAATAAATTCTTGAAAGTTTTAATTGAATTAAAAAAATGAAATGATAATTTATAATAATTTTAAATTAAAAATATTTACATATAAAAATGTTAAATAAATAAATAAAAGGTATAATCAAAAATATATAATAAATAAGTAAATATTGCAAATATATAATATATATATATATATATATATATAT
>NW_004086700.1:0-3946 GCF_000220395.1 Ichthyophthirius multifiliis
TATTTTATTTATTTTATTAATAAAATTTTATATTTACAATTTATTTTTTAAGTATTTTATTTTATTATCATTTTTTTCTATCAATTACAAATTTGAACTATATTTTTTTTATTTATATTTTAGCGATATATGTCAACTTTTTTAACTTGTATATATCTTAAATTTATTTTTCTTTTATATATATATAAAGCTTACACATAAATATATATTTTAACGACAATTTAATTATAAAATAGGATATTCCTCTTAATCTTATTTAGAGACTTTTTCATTTTATTTTAATTTTCACAAAAATTCATCTATTTATACGAAAGATTTCTTATGTAAATTGAATACTTATTTCAAAGAATGCATTATACTCACTCTAATTTAACATTTTAAATATAAATACACACTATTACAGTATAATAAACACTTTGACTCATATCTCTGTAAAAAATTAAATACTTAAATTATTTTTAAAAAAATATATATCAAATACTCCACAATAATTCCAAAATATTGTTTTCCATTGTTATAGGTTGGATTCTATCCAAATATGATGCGAAAGTAATTGGTTAATTCGATTTGGAGGTGAAAAAACTGCACTATCTTACATAAATAGGTTTGTTTATATATTTATTTAAAAAAAAAAAGATCAAAAAAGATACAGATTAAAACTCATATATTTACAATGTAATACAATATTTTTTTGAAAAAAATAAAAAATTTTGATATGATATAAAAATTATATTATTAATAATATATATATTTATATAAAAAAAAATATATTGCAATTTTTTATAAAAATAAAATTTATACTTAATATAAACTAAATTTATTTAAAATTAAATATAAATAATTATATTATAAAAAAAAAAATTATCCTTATGATAATAATATAATTATATATTACTTATTTATAATTAATTATTTTTTTCAAATATTATTTAAATTTTAATAAATATTTTATATTTATAATAATAAATGGCTATTAAATTTATATTATGCCTTTTTTTTCAAATTTTGCACATTAAATCTTAATATAGTTGTAAAAACTTTTTTTTACAGGAAGAGTTATTCCAAGCCTCATGTTTAAACCCAGGAAAATTATCCATTAAAAAGTTTACTAATTTAGGCGGAGCATAATTAATTTCTTCAAATAAAATAACAATTTCAGGTTGGTGGAAAATAATAAGAAATCAAAAAATATTTAATTAATATTAAACGATATTTTATTTATCCGCAGATACAAAAAAAAAAAATTTATCAAATGAAGGTTAACCAGAATCTGATAGATTTAGAAGAATATTAGCTTTTTTGTTAGAAATACTGGCTAAAATATACTTTCTTCAAAATATAATAATGAAATAGATATTTCCTTTACTAAGTTTGATGATTATTTAAATAAATGGTCTTTTTACATGTTCTCAATCGATTTTTAAGAAAAAAAATATAAAATGATCACTTTACAAGCAGATTAAACTACTCCATTAAGTGTTTCAGGAATTTTAATAAATGCACCTCCAGATTTTAGTTCATTTATTAATGTTAGACTTTACTTAGATGGAGTCCCTGAATATTATCCCTCTTGTTCTTAAATGAAATAAGTAATTATTTCTTTAAATTTTGAATATGAATAAATTATTGATTCAATTTTTGAATTTAGGCATTCAAATTAAAAATTGAAGGCTTTTTTTCCATTAACTTCTGCAAATAATTTAAAACCTTAATTTATAGAAGATAAATTGAAATAAATGAATCATTTTATTTTAGGAAATAATCTCAAATATGAATCTAAAGTAGATCCTGTATGGAATAAAAGATAGTTAAGTGATTCCTATTTGGAACTTTAATTCAAAAGCGGAAGTTTTGCGTAATCAATGAACACCTAAATTTATGAAGAAATGACAATATCTTATTAAATTACTTTATAACCTTCATCATTTCCTTTTCAAATTTCAAGTTTTATAGTTTTAGATGAAAAAAGTTAGGTTCTACTCAGTATTAAACATGAAATGTAATCAGATTCTATCTTATGTTATTATTGCTTGCATTAGCATTGAATGTAAATAAAGTCAGATTATAAATGGAATAGGCTTTGAAGGACATTCAGTAATAATTTCTTTTAGCAAATTTCCAGATGCGACTTAGACTGTATTAGAAATATTTGTTAATGGAGATATGAAATTAAGAGATTCAATAGGAAGTGTTATTTAAAATGATGCCAAAGTACGATAATATAAAATAAATGATAATAATGTAAATTTCTAAGGAAATTATTATATGAGAGATTTGAAGATTTTTGAAGGCTCGTATTTCAAATAATAAAAAGCAAATATCTTAAATGATCCATAGTTTTGCATTGTAGAATGTTTACTCCATTCAGGTAAAATTCTTGATGATTAAGAATGCGCTTATTGTAGAGATGGATATATTTTGAATAATGGGAAATGTACATTTGGATACTATTCTTGTAAAAGACAAAAACTGCTTGAACCACATACATAGCCTTATAATGTTTGTACAGAGGTTATTTCAACAAAATAAAATGATAATTGTTAAGTTAAGGATATAATAAATTTGTATACATAATTTATTGGGTAAAAAGGGGCAAGTAATTAATCTTCATCATATTTAATTAAAGTTAATTTCAATTAACCGTTTCCTGTGGTTCCATAGGTCTATTTATCAATATATGGTATTGATTTTTTGTTGAAGTTACCTATATTTATTGATGTTTTTGTTTAAGATATTACTACGACAGGATTGACTATTAATGTAAAAAGATAATATTCAAAATCAAATTATTATTTGTGGATTGGATTAAATTATACAGTTTCTATAGAAAAAGACTTAGAAATGAATAATTTAGTTTTAAGTCAAACTGAATTATCTTAAAGTGAGAGTAAATAAACAGATTTGGATGGATATTGGATACATAAAGTAGTTAAATTCTAAAAACCAAAGTAATTTATCCCAAAAGTATTTATTAGTTGGTCTGGCTTTTAGTCTGTAAAACAAAAGGATATAGCTCAATAAAAATATAAATGTACGCAGATTTAATAACAAATAAATAATTTACTATAAAACTTAAAATATTCCCAATATGCATTCCCTAACTATTAAGGATCAATTGGATCGCAACACCTTCAAATGTATAAAATAAACTTGTTAATATGGACTCTGATCAATTTAAATGGACTTTAGATGATTAAATAGTTGATAAAGAAGTATAATTTACTGAAAATATACAACCAGAGACTATATTTTTATATAGCAATTAATTTTAATTATAAGAAGTAGATGCCAATTATAAATTTTTAAAATATAGTTTTAATTAATAAGTAATTGATAACATAAACAAAAAACTTATAATAAAATACCGAAATTGGAACAGTAGTCATTTAAAGCAACATTAACCCGATATATTTGGTTTAAAATAATAAATTTTTGTTAAAAACGAAGTTTGTGAATGTACTCCATAACCTGGTTATTACAAAGACTTAGCAACTTCCACATGTCCTAAATGTTCTCCTAATTGTTCCACATGTACAAGTTTGACTCAATGTTAAACATGTGCTGACGTAAGGATAAATGCTCCCGATTGTACATGCCCAGATGGTAAATTCGATGACTTTATACAATCTGCTTGCATTTCTTGTTAGATTTAATGTTCTAAATGTTAAGATACAGCTGATAATTGCATTGAATGTGCCGAAAATCGAATTAATAAGCCCATTTGTGAATGTCCTGAAGGTTTTTTTGATGATAAAAAGTAGGCAAAATGCCAAAAATGTGCCTTTAATTGCAAAGCATGTAAAGATTCAGCCATAAACTGCACTATATGTTCCACATAAACATTAAATAAAATCCCTTCATGTCCGTGTAAAGAAGGCACCTTTGAAGATTTAGTAAATAATAAATGTTCCTTATGTTCTTTTAAGTGCAAAACTTGCACTTAAAA
>NW_004086698.1:0-9870 GCF_000220395.1 Ichthyophthirius multifiliis
ACTTACTCGCAATACCAAGAAAGTATAGCAAATATAACAATATTGCTAATACACATTCCCATAGATATTCCAACTGAAAAATTATCAATCATCTTAGAAGCTGAACTCCATGAAACACTGGTTCCTTCATTTTCTATTAATAAAAATAAATCCGCGGCTAACGCAAAACCTGTATGTGATGATAAAGATGCTGCAACTTTTATTTTTTAAGGCACATTATTATCTCCAATAATAAACTTAATCATAAACATTGCTAAAAAGAACACCATAGATATAATATTTCCCAATTTTGCCCTCGAAAAAAATGACGTAATAAATATACTTTAAACAATTAAGCTGATACAAAATAGCCAGTACCACAAAAAAATTAAGAAATAATCACTTTTTTTAAATACACTACCTTTTAAAATAGCTGAAACTACTAAAGAAATAATTGCATAAGTGATTAAATACCAAGAAATCCAAGAAGAATAGAATGAGAAATTACTCATTCCCATAATTTTCATACCTTCTCGTATTTTTTTCTCTTTCTCAGTTAATATACCACTGCACATTCTTAAAAAAGTCACGATAAGCGGTAAAACGAGAAAAATACCTATTTATCCTTTTAAATAAGTAAATAAATCATCTCTTGTGTATTTAGCCATTTTTAAAGGAGTCACTTATACAGAAATTTATTTTTTAGTTTTTCCTTAATCATCTAATTATTTAGTCAATATAGCATTATCTATATAATAATATAATTTAAATTTATATTATTATTTTTACCAACAAAATTCTATAATTAAACAAAACCACTATAGAACCATAAATCATAATAATAATATTTATTTTCTTTTTTATAATATAAAACTTCGTCGGCCAATGTAGAAGGAACATCATAAGGTTCTATATAAATAAAAATATTCGATATATACATAAAAATATAATTAAATACTTGTTGTATTATACATTAATCTCACATCAAATTTATTATTATTTTATGTAATTTCTATACCTAAACATACATCTTCTTAATAATCATCTCCTTCTATATAATCAAAAAGTTATTTTCTAGTTTCATAGAATTTAAAAGTATATCTATATCTAGGCATAAAAAGTACATTTTTAGCATAAGAATCTATTATGGCTTTTACTTTTTGTGTATAAGGATTATCATTAACTAATGCTATATGGCCAGATCTATATACTTTAGATCCGATATAATTTGTGCAATCCAAGGCTGGAAGAGGAGGAGATTTAACATCAATTTAATCATTTTCTTTGGCTAAAATATAATATTAAGGAAAATCCGGGTAAATATTTTTTATTTCTTATTCTCTTGTGAATGGATTAGGATTCAAATAATATGACATTTCATTGATATACTATATTTTTTTGTATTTAATTTTTTTATGTATTTTACTTTTATTTCGATTTTATCTCTCAATATGAAAAATATTAATGCTATTAAAACTGGTAAAGCAATCTTTTTTATTTAATTAATTTTGTTTTTTGAATAATTTAATTTTACTTCACAAAAAGATCCACACCAACTTCTTTTCCAAAGAATAACATTTTTTTTCATTAATGCTTTATAATGACTCATTTTTTTTTATAAAAATAATTATTTAATATTTTATTAAATTTAATTTATATAAATAAAATAACAATCAATTTTTTTTATATCAATATTAAATTTTGTATTTATATATTTAAGTGGTTTATAAGTTATAATATTTTATTTAATAAAATTTTCTTTTATATAAATTATATATAAAAATAAATATTTTTAATATTAAAGCATATTTGTATTATTTATAAAATCAGTAAAATTTATTATATTTTATATTTTAAAAAATAAATATAATGAATCATTAATTAAATCATGTTACATTTTATTATAATTAATATTTAAATAAATAAATTAAAAAAGTTCCAAATTTTTTTATTAAATAGTCTAAGATTCAAACAAATTAAATATTTTTTCATTTATTCTTAACATTTAATTAAATATTATTTATAATAAGAATTTAATATTCAACCATTAAAATATTTTGAAATCTCATTTATATTCATTATAAATTGATATTTTAAAAAAATATAATATCAATTTCTAATTTATAACTTTTTCTTATTAAAAATTAATAAAATGAATTTTTTATAATTTATATTTTAATTAATCAAAATAAAAAATATATAATTTAATTATTTTTGATTTAAGGTTTCTTAGAATAGAATATTCTGATAAAAAGATTAATAAATTTTTTATATTTTTGTATCAGCTTGATTATAATTATAACCATTTTCAAAAATATTAATTAAAAATATTTTAATTTTTTCTTATTTTATTTTATTCATTCATATACTTTATTAATTAATAGAAATTATAAAATAAATTTTTAAAAATGAATTTTTTATAATAGAAAATTTAAAAAATTAAATATGGTATAATTATATAATTAATATAATTGAAAACTTGTTATATATATTATATTATTTATAATATAATATACGGAAAGAAATATTAATTTAATTTTATTAAATGTAAAAAATATAAATATATATTGACAAATAAATAATATTTAAAAAAAAATATAAATTTTTTTTTATTTATTAAATATTAATTATTATTTAAAAATAATTATTTATTAAGAAAATTTTAATTATAATTTATATTTAGTTTAATAAAAAATATTTAAATAAAAAATAAATTAAAATTTAAATAAAAAAAATTAATAAAAAAAATTTAATAAAAAAAAAAAAAAAAAAAAAAAAAAAATTAAAAAAAAATACATAATTAAAAATATAGAAAAATTACCTTAAATTTATAATATATTATAAAATTAATAGAGGATAAATATTAAATAAATATATATAATAAAAATAAATTAAAAATGATATAAACTAAAAAAATATGTAAATATAATTAAAAAAAATGAGAAAAATATATATAATAAAAATAAAAATTTAAATATATAAAATTAAATAATAATTAATTTAATTTAATTTAATTTAATTTTTTATATTTTTTTATTTTAATTAATATAATTTTAACTATTATATTTGTTTTTATTTATTTAATTTATTATTATTTTAATTAATTAATCATAATTGATATTATAATAATTATTTACTTTATTTAAAATATATAATTGTTTAATATATTTAATGTATTTAAAATACATTTGTATTAATTTAGATATATTATTAAATTTAATAGATAATTTTTGTAATTTATCATACATTTTATTTTATTAATATATATAATTTAAAAAATTTTTTCTAATTTTTTTATCTGATTTTATATATTTAATATTTATTTATATTTTTATCTTTTATTTTTAAATAAATAATATTATAATATATTAATATAAAAATAAAAATAATATATTAAATTCTTTATATAATATATATTTTAATTTTATATAAACTAATAATTTAATATTATTATAATATAATTAATAATTATTTAATAATAAAAAAATGACTACTAATTAGAAATAATCTTTATATTCTCCTCCAATATTTTAATATAATTAACAATCTAGTATAAACTACAAAGACTTAGTAGATGAAGGCGTATTTAAAAATGATAACTTTAATGAATTAGAATAAAAAGATTCATCTATATCAACATAGTAATCATAAAAAAACTACAGTATAAATTTATAATCAATAAAAAATGCACAAATAAATTTTGACGGAATAAAATATTCATTAATAGGATCTTTGAATTTATTTTATTAAGATAATTTTACCTCATATGTAGTCACAGGAATACAGGCAAGAAACCCAAATGTTAGTTTAGTTTAAATCTTGGCAAATGAGACAGTTAAAAAAAGCAAATAAATTTTATTTAAACTAAGGTTTCAATCTATTTTAATGTCACTTTTTGGAATTGCATTTATTTTATTATAAATGTATTAATGCTTTCACTCTTTTTTTGAATAATAACCTATTATTATAGTATTAGAAATTCTTTATTTGGTAATGACTGTGTTTGTCTTATAAACAACCTTTTTAGCTTGCAGATATTATATTCCAGATAAATAAAAAAGGGCGTTAGTAGGAACTTTTTTTTTATTATTTTTAAATATTATTATTATAATTGCTTAAAAGGAATCTTAAGGCAATATTCGATAAAGTGACTATGCAATATTTTTTGTATAAATAATATTTTAAGGATTAGTTTATCATAATTATTATATGATAAATTAAATATTTTATATTTTTTATTGATATGAAATAATAAATATATAAATATAAAAATAAATATATATATATATATATATTATATATATATATTTATATAATTATTAATTTTAGTATTTTTAGTATTTTATTTATATATATCTATTTTATATTTATTTCAATTTTTTTTCTTAATTAATCTTTTTCCTTATTTAATTTCTTCAAGTAAATGTAAATAATCATTAAATGTATATTTTTCCTATTTTTAATTTGATTGTTTCACTCTTTCTTTTAAACTTAAATACTCTTCCCCATATAAAAATAAATTTCTATCTGTTCTAATCAATTTATGGAATTCTTTCAAAGTAATAAGTTAGTTGTGATATTAATATTTTAGTTTTTATTTATAATCTTTTAAAGTAGGCATATCCTTATTTACAACATGTTTTTCTTTAAAAGCATTTATAATTTTTTAATTAATTTAATTAATAGTATTTTCTTCATCATAAAGTAAATTTATATTTTTCTTTTTTTCTTTTTCTTTTTCTTCTTGTTCTTATTTCTTTATTTTTTCTATTTCTAATTCAATACATGTTTTTTTTTCAGGTTCTTTTTATTTATTAAAAAATTTAGTTTTAGCAAATTATATATATTGATTATAATTTTTAAATGATTAATAAAGTTTTTTGTATTAATTATTATTTAAGTATTCGTTTAAATTTCCATGCACCTAATAATATTCATCATCATTAATAAAATTTCCTATTATTTTAAATTTCTTATCAAATTCATTCTTATCATTTTCATATCTAGCTTTATTTTCAATATTCTTTTATAAATTTTCCTTAGATATAAAAGAACTATATAAATTATTTTTATAATCATAAAAAAATTCTAAAGGATAAATCATATCACAAAATTCGTCAAATGTAAGATGTAAATCATTTTTTTTACCATATCTAAATCCAATAAACCTAAAGTCATTTATTTAATAAATCATTTTAGAATTAGTATTAATAAATTTAAATAAACTAAATAAAAATAAAGAATAACATAATATATATATATATATATATATATATATATATATATAAAAATATATATACATATATATATATATATTTTTTTTTATAATTTAATTTTTTTTTCAAATACTTTTAAGCGTTAATATTATCATTTTTATTTTCATTTTTATTAACACATATAAAAGGTTCATTATAATTCCAACCGAAATTTTACATAAAATTTATTTTTTAATTTTCTATTTCTCTAACAAAATTAATTTCTGATTCAAATATTTATGATATTTTTTAACTTATAGAAGGAGCAACATTAATAGTATCTATAACATCTTCATATTAATCTTCTAAATCATAAAATTAATTTCTTAATATTTTGAGATATAGATCTTTTTATTCTTTTGGAATTATAAACTTAAGAAATCTATTAATATATATAAATAAATATATATATATATATATATATATATATATATATATATATATATATATATATATATATACATAAATAAAATTACAATTTTTTGATATTTTATTTATATTTTATATGTCAATTTTTTTTTATATATATTTATTTATCTAATTTTATCTTCTATATAATTTTTATTATTTATATCATATTTTTTTCAATACTTTAGAATTTTATATTTTATATAAAACATATATATATATTTTTGTTATACTCTTTATATGTTAAACTACATTAATTTTCAGAATATTAATTTATTAAAAATTAAATATCTTTTAATGTTGCTCGAACTTAATTTTTACGTAAAAATTATTAAAGATCTGGAATAGTTATTTTTTCATTATATTATGATGATATATATTTAAATATTTGTGAAGGATTAAATTATATTTATTAAATCAAATTTTCTTTTTATTGTTCAATCTTTTTATATATTAAAAATCAAATTTAATATATTTATTTTTTTCATATATACTTATTTAAGCCCATTTATTATATTAAATATTAATTCTGATAATTTTATTTCATATTAATAATATTATTTATCACATCTATTTTTCATTTTTTTTATATTTAAGTTTTTTTTTTTAAACAAAAACATAAATTAATTAATATATATGAAATTAATAATTATTGACAATGTTTTATTTAATTTTATAATTATTTATAGCTATTAGATATTAAAAACTAATTATATGTAAAAAAAGCATTTACTTTATTTTAACTAAAAATAAAAACATAAATAAAAATTAAAAAAATATAAACAGGAAAAAATAAATGTAAATACATTTAACATTATACGATCATTAAAATCAAAAAAAATTCTTAAAATGTTTAGGTTTAGGAATATACCACACAGGTATCTAAATTGGAAATACTGAATATCATTTTAGGGGTCATTTAATGTAAAAAACAGGTGTTTCAGTAAAAAATCCAAATGAAAAAGTTACTAACTTTGTATTTTCAAAATCAATTTATTTAGGCATATGTTATTTAAATGATTAATAAATAAATAAAATTCTAGATGAATTAAAACAAAAGTACCTAGGGCCTACATATGATGTATTAGATAGAAATTGTAACCATTTTACAAATGAAGCCTCTTCAAAATTATTAAAGAAAAGTATTCCTACATTTATAAACAGAATTGCAAAATTGGCAAAAATGGTAAGATGTTGTTTACCTTAATAATTTTAAAAAGGAGCTTTTAGTGATCCTACTAGAGATAAATAATTTTAGGAAATAAATATCTAGAATAAAAATAATAATTAAAGTAATGGATTTAAAATGATAAATGATAATACAAATATAAATATAAATATTAATAAGAATATAAATACAAAAATAAATAATAATGTAAAAATAAATTATTTAATAGATAAGTAAAATAATAATAATAATATTAATAATAAAAATTATATAAATATAAATTAAATAAATCTTTAATAAATTAATTAATAATAAGTTTAAATTTTAAATGAAAATTAATTAATAAATAACTAAATAAGATGAAAAAATAAATAAAAAAATATATAAATAAATTCTAATTTTTTTTTTATTATAAATATAATATTTAATATATATATATATATATATTATATATATATATTTATAAAAATTATGTATATATATATATATTTAAAAATACAAAAAATAATATTGTTTATTTAATTAAGAAAAATTCAAGTATATTTAATTTAAATATTCATTTAATATTTATTTGAATTATATCATTTTTATATTATTAAAATTCATCAAGATTAATGTATAATTTATATTCTAATTCTTATAAAAAAGTGTATTCCAATATAGACATTTCTGTATCGGTTATTCCTCCAATTTTTGAGTATAATTTTAATGTTTAAGTAAAGACTTGTATATCTTCAAACATTTTTTAAGCTATCATTATAGCTGTTAAAAGCATTCTATATTTATATATTAATATTAATAATTAAATAATTAATATAATAAAAAAAATATAAATTATTTTATTTTTTAAAAAGATAATTAATAATATATATAGATATTTATTTATAATATTTTTTATTTATTTAATTAAATTTATATATATATATAAATCTATATATATTTTTATTTATTATCTATTTTTATATTTGGGTGGGGGTTTTGTATTAAATTATTTAATTAAATTTATTTAAAGAGGTTAAAAATACTAAATTAAAATATAATTTTTTATTTAATTTTTTGTTTTTATTTTTTTTTTGTAAAAAAATAAAAAAGAGTTTTTTAGTATTTTTCTAAATAAAAATATATATGTATTATTATTATTTTTTTATTATTTTTGAACTTATAATTTTTTTTTTTATTTTTTTAAAAATATAATAAATCAAATTCAAATTTAAATATCTTTTTGATATTAATAAAAATATTTAGTGGGTATATTTTAAGATTTAAAATTAATTAATTAAAATAAAATAAATATTTTACCTATGACAAGTATATTTATTAATTGTATATTTAGTGTTAATACTAGTTATTTTGTCCATATAATAAATAGCTACTATAAGTAAATTCTCATCACATTCAGTATATTTTATTATCCTTTCTAAATAATCTCCTATAGTTATTTAGGGTACAGTTTAATTATAAAAACAATTTCTTAAGGAATTATTTTTAACTTTATCAGATAATTTTAGAATTTCTTATAATAGTTAAACAATTTTATTAAATATGAGTTCTTATTATTTCTTTTTTTATTATTTTTAAAATAATAAAACAAATATAATACATTTTTAAAAAGTAGTGGTTTTAAATTTTTATTAGAAAATATTTATAGATTTTAAATAGGATTTTATATTATTATATTTTTCTAAAACTACCTATCAAAAAATTTGGTATAATCCTAGTTAATAATTTCCATATATAAAATATTTTTTTAATATTTATTTATTTTATTTATACAAAAAAAAAATATTTAAAAAAAAATTATTATATAATATTTAAAAAAATTGCATCATTATTTTTAGAACAAAAAAAGTTAAGCTAATGATCATTTTTTATATTGTGGGTTATATAGATAAAAAAATATAATTTTAATTTATATATATATATTTAAATAATTTTATAATAGTTAGATTGTAATCTAAATTTATATATATATATTATATGAATAATTTTTCATAATTATTTTTTTAAAAAAAAATAAAAAAATTTTTATCTTTTCATTTATAAAAAAAAAAAAAATGAATTTTTTATAAATAAGAAAAAAGTAGAATTTATTTTTTTAATTTATCATTTTTTTTAACTAAAAAAATCTTCATCGTCTAATTCTTAAATAATTTCCTTTATTTCTAAATAGTAACTGTCTTATGTTTTTTGTTTTTATTAAGGAAATATATTTGTTTCCTTTTTTATTTTTTATTATTTTATTCATCTGTCTATATTATTGTTTTTTATTCATTTTTTATATTATTTTCATTTAAATTGGTCAAAATTAGATTGCATTTTTTAAAATATTTTTATTTTATGTATTATTTATTATATAAAAAAGGCTATTTTATATCTTACATTATTTTTATTTCTTCCTCAAAGTTTTTATCTGAAAAAAACAAAAAAGTTGGATTCCTAAAAAAGGTAAGAAAAATGACCTTTTTAATATCTATTAAGCCCAGCTTTTCCGTAATGCATATTGTTAAGAAACTCGAAAATTTAATAAACCTATTAAATGAATTATTGAAAAATAACCAATTGTGGAATATATTGTAGCTTTTATTTGACTGTTTTTGCATAATAATATTATTTTTGATCTGTTTTGTAACCATTTTTCCTCAGTTTTATATATAAGAAGAGGATTTATGGATAAAATTTCTTTAAGTTAATTGATTCGTTCATGTTTTTAATCAGTTGAAAAATATTTTTTGTATAGTTTTTCGAAAAATATATCAAAATATTAATTCATTTATTTAAATATTTTTCTAGAAATTTATTATATGAATCAAATTAAAATTAAAAAAAAAATATTTAAATAAAATAAATAGATAATATAAAATATACAAAAGAAGGTAAAATATTTTATGTTATTAAAAGAACAAAATAATGAAATTTTATATACTAATTTAAAAAATTATAGATAAATAAAAATAAATAGTATATATATGATAAAAATAAAATGAAATAATTAAATATAAAATAAATAATTTATTCATAACTATATATATAAAAAATATATATAATAAATATATATATAAT
>NW_004086697.1:0-19848 GCF_000220395.1 Ichthyophthirius multifiliis
TCGAAAATTTAAATAAACCTATTAAATGAATTATTGAAAAATAACCAATTGTGGAATATATTGTAGCTTTTATTTGACTGTTTTTGCATAATAATATTATTTTTGATCTGTTTTGTAACCATTTTTCCTCAGTTTTATATATAAGAAGAGGATTTATGGATAAAATTTCTTTAAGTTAATTGATTTGTTCATGTTTTTAATCAGTTGAAAAATATTTTTTGTATAGTTTTTCGAAAAATATATCAAAATATTAATTCATTTATTTAAATATTTTTTTAGAAATTTATTATATGAATCAAATTAAAATTAAAAAAAAAAATATTTAAATAAAATAAATAGATAATATAAAATATACAAAACAAGGTAAAATATTTTATGCTATTAAAAGAACATAAATAAAAATGAAATTTTATATACTAATTTAAAAAATGAAATAGATTAAATATAAAATAAATAGTTTATATGATAAAAATATATATAAAAAAATATATATAATATATAAATTATATAAATATATTTATAAATATATATAATATATATATATAAATATATATATAATTATTTATATTATTATATAATTTCTATAAATATCAATACATAATTAAATAATTTATAAATTTTAATTTTTTTTTCTTATCATATTTTTATTTTTATTAATATATATATAATAATATAAGATGATTTTTGTTTAATAATAACTTATTTTAATAAGATTTATTAAAATATATATATAAACATTAAAAAAAAAATATATCTAATTAAAATCAAAAAAAATAATGTAAGACAATAATATCCCTTAAAATTATATATAACCTCCAGAATATATTCCTTATTAGTAATAAAATCTCTAAATTTAATATCATTCCCAACCTCAAACAAATTCTTGTCAAAACTACTAATAAAATACTGATCCTTACTAATTATATTAATGCTAGCCAATACCACATTAAAACTAGCAATATAATAATAATATAGGTGCTCCATTATTAAATAACGAATAAAACACTCCATTAATATATCCATATATGCAACCCATAAATTAATAAAATAATAATTAATATTTACTTCCTCCACCTCCTCCTTTATAATAAAATCCATAATTTAATGATCCTATAAATATTCCCATAGAAAGTAATAATATAGTGCTTCCTAATGATTTAAGTTAATTTGATAACCCTACAGCTTTTAAGTGTAAAGTTTGTCTAAATACAGCCGTAAGTAATGTTCTAGTAGAACCAGGTTGTTTTACATATTGTATGTGTATAGGATTATGTATTATTGGTGTCCTTTTAAGTTTTATTCCTTTTTGTATTCAAGACTGTTAAAATAAAAAACATTTTTGCCCACATTGTGGCGCATTAGTAGGTATAAAAAAACCTTGTTGATTTAAAAATATATATATATATAAATAAATATATAGTTTTTATATATGTATATTGATTTTTTTATTTTTTCTCTCAAAAATATACAGAATTAATATATTTATATAATTTTAGTTTATCTTATTATTTATTTTTAAAACATAGATTAAAAAAAGATTCGAAATGTTCCGGAAATTTCGCTTTTACTTAAATTTCTTATTTTTTTTAATCTAAGAAAATCGCCCCTTTTTAATTCTCATAAAAATCATTTTATATTCCTTCCGAAATTTTATAAAAAAGCACTTAGTTTCTAACAAAAGTCTCAAAACAATGTAAAAATATACTTCTTTCTTATAAAAAACCGAACATTTTTTCCCTATTTTTTTATTACCAATCATATCTAATATCACCCAAAATTGCAGCTTTACAAACTTCGCTAAAATGCACTCTTATTTGGTGTTTTCGACCTTCAAATATCTTTATTTTTACCAAACAAAACTCACAATTTTTATTTTTTTGGAAGTCTTTATCATCTTTTACTATATAAGGGTCTATTTTACCATCTTTGATATTAAATGCAGCCAATACTTGATATTAAGTCCTTGCACTCTTAAATTAATTATCTATTTCGTTTAAAAAAGAGGTTATTATAGCCCTTTATTTCTAATTGGAATATTATATAGGCTAGTTTATTATTCCAGAAAAAGAAGGAGGTGATTTATTTAATACGGCTATATAATATTTACTTAATGAGTCTTTTTAATTGAACAAAGTACCAAAAATTTAAGTAATTTCCTTCTTTTTAGGAATAAAAAGTACTCCAGATGTTACCTTATCTAGTCTATGTACTACAGTATATTTCTAATTAAATTAAGACAAATAAGTAGTGCCTAAAGTGACTAAATTCTATTTAACATTTTAACCACCTTAGGTACTAATACCATTTTCTTTATTTAAAATAATAATATTTTTATCCTCATATATTATCATTTATTTAAATAATTTAACTTCTTGTTAGATTTCTTAATCAGATTTATCTTTTAATAAAATGTTTTGTTGTTATTTTTAGGATATTTATATAGGAAATTTTATTATATCCCCTTATTTTAATATATAATTAGCCTCTCGTAAAATTTTTCCCTATGTTTTTACGGTAATTTGCTTTTTTCGAATTAGAGTCTAAAATTTGACCCAAGAAATATCATAGTTTTTATTAAAAAATACCCATAAACGTTCAGATTATTAATTAGATTAAATTTCAAATAAATTATATGAAAAATTAAAATAAGGCTTATAAAATAAATTACAATTTATATGAGAAAATTTTATCATTTAAATAAATTATACATAAGTAAATAATATATATTTATATATATTATTGATATTTTTTTATATTTTTGATATATATTATTTATAAATAAATATAATAAATATATTATATATATATATTTATATATATGTATATAAATATTTTATTATTATTATTTTTTTTTTCAATTGCTTTTAATTTAATTTTGTAATTATTAATTAAAAATGAATATATATATCGCGGATTTTTTAATTTAAGTCTTAATTAATTGAGCTTTCAAATATAAAAAACTTTAAATAAAATATTATTAAATAAATATTTAAAAACGAGGGAGAATGAAACATTAAGTACAATCATATATTAACCACTTTCATTTTTTATTGGAATAACAGTATATTAATATAATACTTATAATTACAATTCTTTTTTTTGTGTTTATTCTAATTATAATTAAAATATAATATAATTTTAATCTTATATATATTAAAATAATACTTTGTAAAATATCTTTTATTAAACAAAAATAAAAATTAAATTTATTTTTAATAGCGAAATTAAAGTTGTCTATATAAATTTAGTTTAAAAAATAAAGTTCATTATATTCAAGAAATATAAACAAAATAATTAAAATTTATAATCTATAAATCAAATTTCATAGACTAAAGATTTGAAAAAGTAGTATTCTTTTAGCAATAAAAATAATTTTTTTTTAAAAAAAAGATTATATATATATGTAAAAAAAACAAATAATAATTATTAATATTTTTTTTTTTTTATAAATTTGTCTGAAATTTATTTTAGTTTAATTTTTTTTTTTATTAGATTCTTTTTATTACTTTTTTGTAAGATTTTTAGTCCTTTTTTTTTTTCTCCCCTCCTCCCCCTCCTTATAATATTTATTTTATATTTAGCTCGTTTTTCTAAATATAGTTATTCTTATTTGATTTAATACTTTATATTATGTAAAAGATCAACTGAAAATAGGAATATATTCCTATATTATATATATAATCAACCTTTTTAAAGATATTATTTGTAAATTACCTTGAAAATCAATTTATTTATTAGAATAAAAACATATTATTAAATAAAAAGTCCATATATATTTTTATATACCTTTTAATAAGAATAAAAGGAAGATTTTTTTTTTTTTTTTAAAAAAATATCTATATAGATGCTTATAAAAATAACTCTAGAAAAAATAAACTAAAAATAAAAAATAAAAAAGATGAAAAAAACAACATTAAAAAATTTAATGTATATTTAGTAATTTTAAGAAAATAATAAATAAGAACTTGATTTTTATTATAATTATATATATTATTATTATAAATTGGTTTTTGGTATAATGTTCAGTTATAAATAATTATATTTTAATATATATATTCTACATTTAGCTTAAAGACTAATGTACTTGCGGATTATAAACATAAAATAAGATATTTATTAATGTTAAAAGAAAATATTATTTTTCATTAATAAAAAAATACAAATTTATATTATTAATTAGTATTTTTTTATTTATTTATAATTATAAATGGTATTGAAGTTTTAATTATAAAAATAATTTAAATTAAAAATATTATTTATAAAAATTAAACATATTTTTTTAAAAAAAATATTATAAAAAATATATAGTAAAATATAATTGTATTAGATATTGTTTAAATTATAAAAATAATTTTTTTTATTTATTATATATTGATTATATTTTTTTTTTTAAAAAAAATATGAATTCTTCTATTATACTTCTTTTTTTTCATATTAAATAATATTTATTTAAAAAAATTCATTATAAAATATCATAAAATTACATATATTTAAATTTAATTTCTTGTTAAATTAATTTTAATATTTTATTTTTCATTCTAATTAAATTTCTTGTTTTGAATAAAATTCTTTTGCCTAGTCGATTTCTTATAAAAGAGATTAATATTCATTAGGATATTCTTTTAATTAAAATAATTCTTTTCCAATTGAAAAGAGAGAAAAACATCCAAATACCATCAATAAGTATCCAGGAAAAGCTTTAATTATAATAAATATAGGTTAGTGGCTATCAAAAATGTTCGAAAAATATAAAAAACACCAGAAGATTAAAAAAATAAAAAATCTCGCTATAAATTATGATTTTCTTGACATCAATTTTATTTTAAAATATTTTTTATTTTTTATAAAATAAAGATATATATAAAAATATATGTTCATAATAATAAAATTATATGTAAATGTATAAATATAAAATAGTATTTTTTTTATTTATATATTAAAAAAATAATAATTATTATATATATATATATATATATTATATATATTTATATATAATTTTTTTATATTTTATAATTTTTTAAAATTATTTATATATGATTATTTTTAATTTTTTTATATTTATATTTAAAATTATTATAACATATTTATACGATTATTTTAATATTTTATTAATATATATTTAAATTTACTTATTTTAATTTTTTTTAAGATTTTAAATTTTTATTTACATTTGAAAATCTTCTTAATTAATTTTTAAACATTATATATTCGAAAAAATATATTTATAAAATAACAATTAGCATCATTTTTTTATTAAAAATTAACTAAAAATAAAAACTAATTATGTTTAAAAATAATAATATGAAATAGAGATTTTATTTTAAATAATTTTATATTGAATAAGTTCATAAAATAATAAAATAAGCCAATAGATCGTTTGGAGTTAGTTTAACATTATTGCTTTTGTAAAATTTATAATTACTTAATTTAAGTTTTGAAAATTGATTAGTTTTATAATATCGAAATAATTAAAATACATATTAATTTATTGAAGATTTATATTAATAATTATACTTTAGGATTGAATAATTATATCTTTATATCCTTTTATTTATTTCTATTGTAAATTCTATATTAATAATTGAGTTCTTTATTATTTTCATATTTTTTATATTTTCTTAACAAAAAAAACGATAAATAAATAATCTTTTATTCTAAAAATTGTTCTCATTAAAATCATAATGTTATTTTTATATTTTTTATATACCTTCACTGAGTGTTTCTTTCTAATTTTTAAGAAATCTATAATATATGTATATAGCAGCACCAAATTTAATTTTAACGATTTTAATAAGTAAAAAAAATAAAAATATTATATTAATATATATAAAATAACAATATTATATATAATTAAATATATAAATATATATACATATATATATTATTTTTATTTTTTTAGGTATTTTTTTAAATATTAATGATTATGATAATAAATTTTTAAAATAAGATTTTTTAAGCAAAAGAGATAATATATGGAATTCACTAGATTTATTTTTATAATTAATAACTATATTTTTAATAAAAGTAATCTAAGATTAATATATAAATTATGGTGCAATTTTTTATGTTCTTATATTAGGTTCTTAATAATTTTTCGAGTTTCCTTTTTATAATTTTACATTTAAAAAATAAACTTTTAATTAACATTAATTAATTTAGGAATATCTTTTATTTTCATTTATAATTTTATTTTTAACGAAATTAATGCTTTTTTGTGTATTATTATAATTACTGTATTTAATGTAAAAATCGGAGCATTAATTATGTAAAAAAACTTTCTAACATTATTATATAAATACGAAAACGTTCAACTTTCTAAAAAATAAGATTTATTAGAAGTTTATTTAAGATATATTGTTTAATCAATATAGGTATGGTATGAAGATTATGTAAAAAGCACCATGAGTATTTTCTTTGAAAAGATAATTATATAACACATGCTTTAATGTACAAAAAACGATTGTTTCTGTATTTAAAATGATGAAAATTCTCATTTATAACCTAATAAAAGGAAGAAATTTATTGATTGGTACGTAAAATATAGATTCGAATCATATTTAAAAGGCAAATAAGTTTGTTAGATGCATTTCGTGTATTTTGATTATATATAGGATATCGAGAAGAATTTAATTGGGTGTATTATTAAAATTATTAATTGTATGAATAATAACAAAAATCTAAGTTTAAAAAACGAATAATAATTACATTATTTTAAAGGTATTATATTTTATGAAAAAAAAGATGAGATATCTAATTTTGATTTAGTTTAAATAATTAAATTTGATGAAAATTTATAAAAAATAAAAAACGATTTAAATATTAGTCTTCTTTTGAAAAAAAATATACTTTCTTTAATTGGAAAAGACTTTTTTTAATTAGAAAAACTCGAAAATTTAGCCTAAAAATACTGCTTTTTAAATAGAAAAATATAAAAAAAAATACTCAAAATCTCAAAAATAAACCCACGAAATTCAACACTAAATACTATTTAGTCTATTTTCTAAAAATATATAGCCTTTGATTATATATATAAATAAATTAATCCTTAGATTTCATATAGAAATAAACATAATTTATATAAATAGGGACTCTTTTCCAAAAATTCATGTGCTATATTATTAAGCTTATTAAAATATCCTTCCAAAATAATCAAAGTTTCTAATAATTTCGAGAATATTTTCGATGTTCCGGTATCTGAAGTAATTAACGAAAATATAGGAATTATTCAGGCGAAGGAAATATAGAAATAACACGAAGAAATGCTAAAGAATTTCCTATAAAGGGATAATATAAACTCAAATCTGAGCACTTTATAACTGATTTTGGGCAAGAAAATAAATTAAAACTATGCTATTCCTTTAATTATTAAATATAAGGTATTTTATCTACATTAGGAATAAGAAATCACACTTTTTGGATGGATTAGAGTCATAAAAGATGATAATATGTATATAAGCTTTATATTAGAAAATGAAAATAATAATTAATATAAATGTATATAAATATGTGAAAAGTTCTAAAAAAATATACTGGGGAAAAACTTTAATTAGATTTAATTAAAAAATATAAACTTATTTTAATTAATTCCAGCCGCAAAAGAACTTTTGGAATAAATTAAAAGAAAAAATAAATAAGAATATGAGAAATATTAATAAGAATGTGAAAAAAATTAATAATAATATGACAAAAATTAATACTAAAAAAAAAATAAATAATAACAATATAAGAATATAAATTATGAAAGGACATTAAATGAAAAAAATATATATGAAACTATAATTATTAAACCTTCAGTATATTAATTATGGGTTGATGATTAAGTATTTGCTAATAATGTTACTTATTGGTATAATATATTAAAGGAGGAAATATTTTAGGTAAATTTATAGTTTTAGGTTATTTTTAATGAATGGTTTAATATGGTTAATGTTATTATTTTGAATAATAAAAAATTATATGGAAATAAAAAAAAAAGAAGCAATAAGAAATCTTAAAATGTAATTAAAAATAAATAACGATAATAATAATAAAAATAATATTAATAATAATATTAATAAAAATATTAATAATAATATTAATAATAATATTAATAATAATAATATTTATAATAGTAGCTATTAAGATAGTAATAATTTAAATAAACCATAAACTTTAACTAATTAAAGCTTTAAATATTTAGATAGCTTCTATATGGATTCTAATAAGCCTTTAGGAAGTGCTTCCAAAAACTCGAAACCTATTATAATAGATAGTTTAGTCGAATTGGATTCTATTTAATAGAAAAATGATAATATAGATGAACCTTCTTATAATAATGGCATTAATTGTTTTTCTCCTGTAAATAATAAATCGAAATAATAATATTAAGAATCTTCCCTTCAGTAATTATAAAATACTAATAATTATTTTAAATCCGTAAATTAAAATAATGGTAAAAATAATTCTATATATTACGGAAATACCGAGGATGACGAAAAAGCAAATAATCAATATGTAAAATATGAATAGGGTAGTAAGTCTAAAAGTTAGTCTAGAAAAACTAAAAAGTTCAATTCGGAATAAAAAAAACTAAATGAAAATCATTATATGATTTTGAAAAAATTAAAAGTAAATAAACCACCTTTAAAAATTTTTATATTGAATATTATTGGAATTACATCTATTTTTATTATTATAATAACTATTCTCATTAGTTCTTTTTATTTTTATTATTAAATTGATATACTTAAAGTTGAGTTATATAATATTTCATGGCCTATTAATTAAATATCTAAGATTTTTTAAATTTATTCATATCTTTCTTTTTTAAGTTTTCTATAGATTAATAAATTAAATTATTAATTGACTGAAGAATAAATTATGGCTAAAATAAATTATATTATTAATTCTTTTGGTTAAGCAATTAACCTATTATAAAAATAGATTATCTATGTTTTAAAACCATAATA
Source organism: Ichthyophthirius multifiliis (assembly GCF_000220395.1). Classification (NCBI taxonomy): domain Eukaryota; phylum Ciliophora; class Oligohymenophorea; order Hymenostomatida; genus Ichthyophthirius; species Ichthyophthirius multifiliis. The sequence continues at coordinate 8,949 of NW_004086697.1, forward strand.
TTTCTCTCATAATCTATAATAGGCTCTTTAAACGTTTATTAATTGGGAAGAAATTTACGATGAGAAGTACAATTTAGAAATATATAAAATAAATGTCTTTCAGAGTTTAATATAGTTTTATGCAAATTCAGTTTAAATCCTTTTAGATTTGAAATAAAAATAATCTTATTTAAAACCTATATAGAATATTAATATTATTACAAATTAATTTATTATTAATATAGGGATGGAAGAACTTTAGAAATTTACAGAAAATGATTTTAATTAGGATATTAATTATTTGATTGATTATGCTTATTTTAATTTTATTTGTACGATTTTGTTTACTTTTATAATGTTTTTTGGAATCATTTATATGTATATTGTGAAATAATAAAAAAAGGAATATATTCTTAACCTTTTTGGGACATTCCCTTCTTATAAACTGTAAGGAAATTTAGATAAAATTAATAAGTATTTAGATATATAGGAAAATAATAAAATATAAAAAAAAAAAAATATAAGTTCAACTAATAAAATTAATATTTTTAATTATAAAATTATTCTAATTATAATTATTTTTATTGGCTCTATATTAATATATCCGACTTTAAATTATTTTCAATCTTAATAATTCTTATAAACAAGTTATGAGAATATGCTTTTTATAGGTAAATATATATATTATAATAAATATATATATATATATATATATAATATAATGCAGTTTAAATATATAATTTATAATCATATCTTTCTAAGCTTATATCTATAGGAAATATAAAGTTGGCTATGAAGGCTAATTAAAATTTATCTGCTAAGATATAATAATATACAAATAATTTTTTATATGATATAAATTTCTAGAATAATTAATTATTAACAAACATTTAAAAAGTAGTGTAAATATAACAAGAAATATATCGATAAAATGATTTTTTATACGAAAAATACTTATTTAATATTTTGAGAAATGATATATGTACTCCTATTAATAACTACCCTGAATATATGGATAGTGAATTCGAATAATTTTTCTAACTAAAAGATTGCTAAAATCTATATGGAGGAATTCTTAATAAAGGGTTTATTATTAGTTTAAATACGTTTTTTACTTTATATAATGAATATAATTAAATTTTACATATTGAAGATTTGAGAAGTTTTAAGATTGCTTTTGCTTTATTTTAAATTAATACTATTTCCTCTGATGATACTTTATATTTTATTATTTATTTAAGAATGTGTATTGCTAATTTAAAGAATTTTCTTATGATTATGAATGAGTAATTTTACGATTAATATAAGTATTTTATAGTTATTTCTGTTGCTTTAGAAAGCATTTTTATGTTAATGATTTTAATTATTTTTTGGAAGAAATTCTATAAAGGAATTTCTAATGAATTATTTTAAACGAAACAATTTTTATGTATTTTTGATGAAAATACTCTTTATTAAAATTAATATATATTTAATTACTTAAATAAAAATATTTGATTTGTATTTATAATTTATATATTTTATATATATTGTGAAAATAAAAAACAAAACCAAACAAAAATATATAATTATGTAAAACTTTTAAATATACTCATTTTCTAATACACTAAAAGCTCAAGAAATAATAACTAAAAGCAATAAAATCGAAAAAAGACTATAAGAACTTGATCGTCCTATAAAATACGCTATTTAACCTATAACAGGAGATGAATATAATATTATTTTATGCGAATAGCCTTTACCTTTAAATAAAAAAACACAAATAACAGTGTAAACATCCGTAATTTAATAATTAAGTAATTTAAGGGGGTGTATGAGGGTTGGAATTGCCTTAAAAAATAAATGTATTAAGAATAATTTTGTATTAGAAAATTTTCAAAATCATGGTTGTTTTATGATCTCGTAAGATGGGATGATTTTAAACGATAGTGATAGATATTTAAACTTAAAAAAAAACTAATTGTTTAGTATTGAATAAGAAGATTTAATAAATATTACTTATAATCCATTAGAAATGAAGGTTTTTGTAGAAAATATTTAAGAGGGAAGTACCTTTTTAATGGAAAATATTAATCATTAAGTCTGGGAAGGATAGGATGAGGTGCATTTTGCGTTTATGATGGGAATCGGACCTTCAAAAATATTAATTGTTTGATTTTTTTTTAATTTTTTTATTTTCAGTAGATTTTTTTTTTTAAATAAAATATTTATATATATATATATTTTATTTGTGATTTTTTTTTTAAAAAAACATAAATTATAAATATATATATATATATATATATATATATATATATATATATGATAAAAACGTTAAAATAAAATATAAAGTATTTTATTTTAAAAAAAAATATAAATAAAATATATAAAATTATATATTTTTTATTATTTTTAAAATAAAATTTAATAAAAAAAAAAAAAAATTTCTTAAATAAGGAAAATATTTACACTTAAAATAAATAATTTATCAAGTATAAATAATTCATATTTAATAAAAAAACGTAATAAGATAATTTATAAAGATTATTTTAATTAATTAAATAGAAACGATACTAAAAAATTAAATTTAAAAAAAAAATACAAATAAAAGAAATTTTAAAATTAATATATAAATATATATATATTTATATTTATATTTATATTTATATTTATATTTATTTATTATTTATATTTTCATATATACAGATATAATTTTTGATATAAATGTTTTTTTTACATTTTTTTTTTTATAAGTTTTTTTTGTTATTATACATTTTATTAATAAATAAAAATATATAAAATAGATATTTATTAATATATATAAAAATAAAATGTTTAAAAAAATATAAAATAATAAAAAACTTTCCGTTTTTGCTTTATGTTCATCTCTATATTTAACTAAATAATACTTCAATGGCGGAAAATGTAAAATCCATAAAGATATGAATGGCAAAACCGTCTTAATTACAGGCGCAAACTCCGGAATAGGAAAAGAAACGGCACTTGATTTGGCGAAAAGGGGAGCTTCGATAATATTCGCGTGCCGAAATTACGAAACATTAGATGTAATAGAAGAAATATAAAGAAAAACAAAAAATAAGAAGTTAGTATTTATTCCTTTAGATTTGTCTAATGTTGACAGTATATATAATTTTGCTGAAAAATATAAACCATTAATATGAAAAATTAGATATATTAATTAACAACGGAGGATAATTTAACCTTGATTTCAAAATATCACCCATTGGATACGAAAGTAATTTTTCAGTAAATCATTTAGGACATTTTTTACTCACAAACCTACTTTTAGAAAAATTGAAAAATACTAAAGAATCAAGAATTATAGTAGTGTCTTCTAAAGTGCATGATTATATTAAAAATATAGACTATAATGGACTTAATGTATTTGATAAAAAAAATATGTAGAAATATAGATAAAAATAATATAAATATATATAAATATATATATATATATATATATATATAAAATATTTATATAATTATATTTAAATTATATATATATATTTAGGAAATTTTATTGTTAATCTAAATTTGCAAACTTACTATTTGTTAATGAATTAGCTAGAAAATTAGATGGAGGTAATTGTAAAGTTGTAGGTTTGCATCCTGGTGTTATAAGAAACAATATGTTAACTTATTTTTATAATAATAATGGTTTTTTGATAAAATCTATTTATTATTTAGGCTATCCTTTTATTTGGTTGGGTACTAAAAGTAACTTTTATGGTGCTTAAACTACTCTTACTTGTTGCTATACTGATTTCGATAAATTATAGAATGGAGGGTATTATTAAGATAATAAAATTAGTAAAAAAATTAGCAAAGAAGCATAGGATTAAATATAAGCTCATGAATTATGGGATTTTTCTGAATTTGCAGTTGGTTTAAATAAATATATGGCTTGGAAAAAAGAAAATTAATATTTTTATTTAAGATTTTATATATATATAGAAAACTAATAATTTTATTTTTAAATAAAATAATAAAATAAATGTTATATAATAAATATATATTTGTTTAATAATATATATATATATATATATATTTTATATAAAAAATGAATATTTAATAATTAATATTTTTATTAGAAAATGAAAACACATGGAAAGTTGCTTTTGATAAATATTAAAATGAGTTAAAAAATGAAAACTTTGATATAATTCAATAAATAATAGATAATGTTTAAAAATTATTATTTAATGAATAATAAACGGCTTTAATTAGTATCGGAAGTTTAAAATTACTATAAAAATGCTTAGAAATTGAATTTCATTATTTTATTTTATCTGTTTGTGAAAGCGATATTTTACCTTAATTTTAAAAAATAGTTTTGAACAAAGAATTAATTAATATTTAAGATTTTCATTTAAAAGAGATTTTTTTTGAATATATAATTGAATGTATATTTTTTTGGAGTTAAAAATTCCCTTTTGATATTCTCGAAAATAGTATGCCTTCTAGATTTGTGGAAATATATAATAACTTGGTTAATAAAGGCATTGTTTTTTCAAATAAAGGCGTATTATTATTCTGATGGTAGTTTTATTATATAAATGGAAGAAGATAATATTGCATTAGATTAATTAAAGTAAGTTTAAGAGTTTTAAGTTAAATTAGAAAAGACTTGAAAGATTTAAATTAAGAAAGTATTGATAATTATTGTTTAAAAGCAAATAATTTATCTAAAATGTTAGATGGTTTTATCTAAAATGCTTAGATTAGTGAGAGTTTTATCGATTAAATCTATTTTTTTTAAGATTTTCTTTTACAAATTCTTGAATTTTTCTAATAGTATAAAGATAGAAAATTTTCTCTTTCTAGTCTTAAATAAAATATTTCGTTTATCCTCGAAAGTTCAACAAATTATAATAAAAATGAAGAAAAAAACGAGTAAAAAAAAGAAGAAAAAAACGAGTAAAAAAAAGAAGAAATAACTTCATAAAAAAACGAATAAAAAATAGAAAATGCGCACGAAAGAACTAACAATTTTAATAAATAGACAAAAAAATAATAATAGGGTTCTTAAATGAAAAACACCAATAATAATAGAGTATAATTATTTATTATTTTTTAATATAAAAAATAAATAAGTTTTTAAGCGCCTTAAATGAATAAATATAATAAAAAAGTAGACTAGTAATTGGTAAAATCGATTAATCTTAAATAGAAAGTAAATAGTCAGTTCATTATAGTAAAGATAAACATTACTAATAATAAATATATGATTTAAAATAATTTTATTAATAATAATTAAATAAGAAAGAAAAGGAAATATAAATATATAAATGTTAAAATATAATATATGAAATACCATAATAATAAAGTTAATATATATTATAAAGGGAAGAAGATTAAATTAAATTAATTTAAGAAAAAGATTAAATAATATTTTAATAAAAGAAATATATATAATAATAGGATGAGGATTTATAGTCTTTAAAAAAAAAGCTAGTAATTTTAGAAGAAGATATTTATTTTTTAAATGAAAAATAAAAATTAATTGAAAATTAAGAAGAAAATACATATTTAGTTTAAAAACTAGAAAATTTATAATAAAAATAAAAAATTAATGAAAATTATTCTTTTTCTAACAATACTAATAATTATATAAATTAAATCAATAGTATATAAGCCGCAGATAATAAATAAAATTATCAATAATAATAATATATGGCTTTATAGAAAGGATTTAATGAACTTCGAGAAGAAAATATACTTCAGGAATAATAAATATAAATATATAAAGAAAAAATGGTCGAAAAAGAATTCGAAATTAATAAAATGAAAGAAATTTTTTTCAATAAAGAAGTCGAAATTAATCAATTTTAATTAGATTTGGAAAAAAAACAAAAGGAAAAGCCAGTTTATAATAAGGAAGATAGGAAAGTTAATGAGTTTTAAAGTTAAATTAATGTTTTTTAGTCCAGTTAATAATAAATTTTGGAGAAAAATAACCTTTTATAACAAAAGCTTTATGAAAAAGAAAAATAAATAAAAGATTAAGAAAGCAAAAATAAAATAGAAATCGAAAAAATAAATAAAAAATATCTAATTGAACTCAAATATACACGATAAGCACTCGAAAATACCAAAAACTAATCATAAATGAAAGAAAATCAATTAAATAGAAAAATCAGAAATTTAAGAGAGGAAAACGAGTTACTTTTATCAATCATAGAGAATAAAAAAAGACCGAATTCTAATAAAAAAAACGACTAAACTATTTAAATATTTAAAGACGATTATAATTCATATAATAATAATTAAAATAAATCAAATAATATTAATTAATATGATAATAATTAAAATAACTCATATGATAATAATTAAAATAAATCATATAATAATAATTAATATGATAATAATTAAAATAACTCATATAATAATAATTAATATGATAATAATTAAAATAACTCATATAATAATAATTAAAATAGCTCATAAAACACATATAGTAATAATAATTTATTTAATATTAATAATATTTTAGTTAATACTAGATATTAAATAACATCTAAGAATCAAAATTTATAAATCTATTTAGGATAAGAAATAAGACATTAAAACTGGAACCTAAAAATCGAAAAGGAAGACCTATATAGATTAAAGAAAAGTTGTTTAAAAAATAAAATGATATTGTCACAAAACCAATACCTAAATATAGGCTGTATGACTCAATAAAAAGAGATTGAGGGTACAATATATTTATTAATAACTTTATGCTTAGAAAACCGTAGTATGGAATATCCATTAAAGAATGTAAAGTTAGAATATATATAGGAATTTAAAGGTTTAATTATTTATAAAAAACCTGAAAATGTGCCTTTTGTATTTATGTAATAAAGCCAATATTAATAGGAGATTCTAATAGAAATTTAAGAAATACCCTTTTAGTTTATATAGGCAAGTATTTCTTACAATATAGAATAGAAAATTTTTTCTTAGTATTTTGTTCTCCCGAATTCTATAAATAAGTTTTTTTCATTCTAAAATAGTAATTAGGAGTCTATATAGAATATTTTTTAGGAAAATAGTCATCTTACTTATTGCTCGTAAATTATCTCTTTAGATACTAATATAGCATGCAGTTCTTATGACTTTAGAAATTATTTCGAACACTTTATTTCTATAGAAAATATACAAAAAAATCTAATAGGAAATGAATTTTAAGTATTAGGAGGAAAAATCTCATTTAAAAATATAAATTCTAATGTATATATAAGAATTTATTTTAATAAAAAAAAATATGAATGTATATTTTAAGGTGTTTCTGATAATAATTAAGATTAAGCAACAGATTCAATTTTAAAATTTATTATTTAAACGTATTCTTTTTTATTTTCAGTTTGAATAATATATATGTTAGAAAAATAATGTAGATTATATGTATATAAATATAGATTGATTTTAAAATTATTTGTTAATAAATTTAATATAAATATATATATATATATATATATATATATATAATATATTTTTATACAAATTTATATTTATTTTAATATATTATTATATATATTTATAAATAAATATATTTATTATATATTTTTTTTAAATAAATAATATTTATTATAGTATTTATTTATATATATATATATATAAATATAACTTTATCATTAATATAAATCAAATACTGCTAATTTTGCCTTAACTGATTAATAATACATTTCATCTATTTTTTCTCTATTATCAAGATCATCAATACACAGATTATTTTTATTTTTTTTAATATTAAGAATAATTTCTCTATGTTTTGCTTCATTTTCTAATTTCTTACTAATCGAAATCAATTTCTCCTACCTTTAAATAGGATCTAATTTCGATGAACTTTAATTGACTAATATATCTATATTATTCATTTTTTCCAATCTTTTAAAAAGTTTTAATTCTTAAGAAATCTATTATAAATAATTTATTTTGCTTATATTTTATTTCGATTCTGATTTAGCTATTTCACTTACGTTTTCCTATTTTATTAAAGGTTTTTCAGAATTAGCCTTTTATGGATATTTTTTAACTTTTTCTTTTATTTCTTTTAAATACAAATCACCTTTTTCTATATGTTTATTATATTCCCTATTTAATTTTATTTCCTCTTTATATACTAATATATCAAAGTTTTCATTTTCTTTCCCTTTTTAAAAATCCTATGATATCTTTCTATATTAAATAGGTTTTATGTATTTTTAAGGGTTCTTTATTTTATCAATTCTTTATTAAAGTTCCACTTTTTTTTCCTCATCTATATATACTTCTTTTTTAAATTTTACATCGTTAGCAAATTTAGTTCTTAATTCAACAACTTTTTAAGCTTATTTCTTTTATTCTTAATAATAAATATTAATTATTACATATATTATTTTTTTAATAAAATAATTTTTACCAGAAGGACTATTAAAAGCATCATATTATTAAGATTACTACCATATTTTGGAAACTGGGAATTCCTAGACTTTTTAAATATGTTCTTTGAGTAAAGCCTTTTATTTTTTGTAATCATTTATCCTTTATTATTCTTTTAATTTAAGATTTTCTAGATATTTTTTTTAATGCTCTGTAAGATTCATTTCTTCTATTAACTTTTGGTTTTATTTAATTATATATAATTATTTTTCTTTTTCTTCTTCTTTTTTTTTTCCAAAGACTTCGAATATTCCCTATCATATCTAATATAAAGTGGTAATTTTCCTTTAAGTATTCTTTCTTATAAAACTTTGTACTTTACCTCATGTATTTATTAATCTTCGGTTTATTTTATTTTCTCTTCTTGCATTTATTTAAGTTTTAATTTTAAATTTTCTTCTTTTTCTTTTTTTTATTAAACTTTCTTCTTTATTTCATTTGCCCTTTAAAAATCTTGTTCTTTTTATTTCTTTTATAAAAATTCGTTTTCTATTTTTTAATTTCTCTCCTCAAATACTTTCTTTTCTTCCTAAATTTTCATTATGAATTTTTTAGCCTATTTTTCCTTTATTTTTTCCTATTCGTCTATAAATTATTTCAATAAAGGATAACTATATACACTCTTAGGATTATCTATTTTTTAAGATTTTAAGCTTTTTATATTTTTTAATATTTCATTTAGTTTTTTGTATTTCTCTTCTTTTAATCTATTTTTTGTTTTTTTTTAATAATATTATTTATATTATTATTTAATACTTTTTATATTCTTATATTCTTCTAACAATAACTGCTTCTTCTATTATATTATGCTTTTTTGCAATCTACTTTTTTTATTTTATTTTTTTGTTTAAAAAAAAAAATTAAAAAAATCATTTTCTTTACCATTGAATTTTATATATCCTATAATTAACTTTCTAATTAATTTATTTAGCTGTTATATGATTATATTTGTAATATTAATTCTTCTTTTTTTCTTTTTTTAAATAAAATATAAATCATCTTTAATTATATAAAAAACTTTAGATTTTCGAATATTTATTGATCTATTTCTGATGTTAAAATAGCATTACCTTTTCTATATACTATTCCCTTTTTTTTTTTTATTATTATTTTTTATTTTATTTTAAATATTTATGTTTTTTGTTATTTACTTAAATTTATTGATTCCCAGTTTGTATTTTATTCATGTTTTTTTTAGTTATTTTTTCAATTATTTCAGTTGCTTCCTTTTTATTTATATTTTTTTTACTATGTATATAAAATTTAAAATATTACATTTAATTCATCCAAATTATTTATTTAAAGTTATCTATATAAATTATCAAAATATTCTTACTATAGTTATATTAATTTTCCTTTTTAATATTATTTATCTTGTTTAATTTATGACTATATATAAAAAAAGTATATTAATTATCTTTTTTATTAATAAAAAGTACTTAATTAATTTATGAATCATTCAATTATCCTTATTTTTGTTAAAAAATCTAATCTTTTTAAGAGGAAGCTGTCTATGAAGGTTTATATGACTAATAAAAAAGGGTGAATATTATTATAAATATATTAAAGTTTTTTTTTATAACTTTATCGATTTTATTATGAGAATTTTCAAAAGACTTATTATTCATTTTTCTTTTTTTTTAATATATTAAATATTTTCTTAATATATTATTTTATTTTATTTTTTCAATTAATTTTATAAAAAATTTAAAATAATAAATATATAAAAATTTGAAAAGATAATATTTTCTTATAAAATTTAAATAATTAATAATTCAATAAATATAAAAAAATCAAAAATTATATAAAATTAATATAAATTAAACTTATTAGAGTATACAAAATATTTATATAAAATTAATTTATTACATTATATAAGGTATATATAATTATAAAGTATTTTTATTAATATATAACTATATTTTAGTATCTATTATAAAACAATAAATAATTTTATATTATTTTAAAAATAAAAAAAAATATAAAACTAAAAGAATTATATGTATAAAAAGTTATATATAAATCATTTATAAAAATAAACAATATAATAGTACTTTATTATATAAAAAATAAAAATATTTATAACTAATTTGTAAAAATATAATATAATATAATTTATTAATGATATAAAATATTTTTTTTATTTTTTATATAATCTAAAAATATATAAATCTAATTATATAATAATAATAAAAAAAATTATAAACAAAATAAAATAACTTTTATTTTCGTTTTAAACATAAATTAACTTAAATATTATATTTACAAACTAATATTATATTTTCATTATTTAAAAATATTATGTTTTACTTAAAAATAATTATTGTAATATCTTATTATTAATTGAATTAAAATAAAATATATATATATATATAAATATATATATTATATATTATATATTATATATTTATATTATATATTATATACTTTATAAATTCTTTATACTTTCCTTATATAATTATATTTAATACTTTTCTATTTCTCTTTAAATAATTATATTTCAACTAAATTATTTTCC